>NW_028275163.1:9114811-9417842 GCF_013281855.1 Momordica charantia | reverse complement strand
CTTGACGTTTTGCTAATGCCCCAATAAAATTTCCCACATTTGCAACTAACAAAAAAAAACCACTAATCTTTACATGATTTTATGCAATATCTAGCTTTACATGATTTTATGCAATATCTACCAAGCTATTTAGAGTTGATGACAAAAATAACAAACGTAAAACACATTCATTCTCTCTCAAAATTAATGCTTTGAATCCATTGAGTTCACCTTGCATATTGTTTGTTTCATCATATCCTTGTCCTAGCAAACTAGAAATGGTTAAGTCATGTTTAGAAAAGAATCCATCAATGGCTTCCTCAAGCGACAGAGAATTTATAGTAGTAACATGTACAATACGAACAAACCATTCAATCACATGTCCTTTATCCACATATCTCAAAACAATTGACATTTGCTCTTTCAAAGATATATCTGTTGCAACGTCAACGCGACGCAGAGCAGCCGACATCATCCCTTGAAGGGTCTCTTTCGAGATAAGGTTTTGGAGTTGCCACCAAGCTAAGGTGGCCCTTGCGAATAGCTTGATGCTCTAGATCCTTTCGCGGCATCGTCGTATGCTTGACATTTGTTGCCCTGATTTATATCCCGGAGTACTGCTATGGCTAGAAAGGGTGGGCCATTGATCAGTGGTGGACCCATAAATTTTGTTGAGGGGGGTTTCATACTAATTTTAATTTTCAAGTAAGTAATTCACGAAATTATAAATGTATGATTTTGAGGCCGGTGAGACTATTTTTGTAAATATGCCCTATTAATTTTCCTTTATTGTATCTCTCCATTTAGATTATAAAAGTATTAATAAAAAGCTAAACATAAATAAGAATGATAATAATTATATGTATAAAAGCAATTGATTAAATATGACAATTTTATATTATAGTCGAAGTTTTTACCAACTATTATATTTAAAATAACATCAAATAGTTAAATTCATAGTATATATGATGTAAAGTTAATAAAAATATACTTTAAACGATTAATCCTCACATTGTTGACCTCTTTGGATTCTTCAAAATTGAAACTGAAAATTATATAAAATAAGAAATAGTGAATATGAATATTAGAAAAAATGTGATTTAAAGAGAAGGAAAAAATATATCAGTAAAATAATTTATAGAAAAAATATTAATAGTATGTAACTACAATTAATAAATTAAAATTAAAAATAAGTTTGGAAATTGTTGGCAGCCGTAGACCAAAAATATGACAAATGATGTATAAATTAAAAAGAATTTTTAAAAGAGTAGAAGATGAGCAACTACCAGATTTAAAATTAGAGATTAAATGTCTCACTTATATATTCTCTTAAAAATGTAAAAAACAGAGAGGAAGATTTCACCCAGTTACCACTAAGCCAATGAAGAATCATATGAAATATATTACATTTTTATATACTTATTCAATATGTTAAGAAGTTTAGGGGGGCTTGCCCAACGTGCATCCGCCCCTGCTATTGATAACAAATCGATTCCAAACCACAATGCTAGCAGATGGCGGGCCTTCGCTTTTCTTTACATTAATGAGACCCGGATCAGTTACTTGAAATTACGGAAATGGTGACTTCAATAACGACCAGTTTACGGTGTTCGGATTGGTCACGTAAAAGTAAAAATGGTCTACGAAAACAGATTTTGGTTCGGGAATTGATTGAGCGTAGAGAAGGTGTTGGCACCCTATGACACCTGTTTGAAAACGATTGCCAAATTTTGTCATAAATTATTCTATTATATTGATCGGTCCGAAAAGAAAAATATTTTTGCGTTTTTATTTAAATGTCTCACATTATATTAATTCACACTTTATTATAAAATATGAATTAATAAGTATGAGTGACCCGAAGACCATTAAAAAAAATTCACCACCTCAAGAATATTGGAAGGTTCCAATCTCTGTCATTGAAGTTTTTGAAATAATAATTAATTTAAAAAAATAATTATTAATAAAAACTTATTTTAACATCCAAACCTCTTTTCATTGTGCCAACACCGGAGGGGTAAACTTAATTTTATTTTAAACAAAGTATCTTTTAATTTATTTTCTAAAACTTCATTTTTAAAACAAAACCTTATTTCAATTAAAATTTTTCATTTACTTTTCCAAATAAAACTTATTTTAAAAGTTTTTTTTTTAGGGGCAACTTGAGATATGACAAAAAAAAGTTAGGAAAATAAGCAAAATAACTACAAGGTTTGAGTTTTTCAAATATAGCATTTTTTTCACAAAAAAACGGAGGTCCACGTTGTAAATTACAAGTATACCCTGCAGGCCCGAACCAAGAATAAATTACTTCTGATTGACTTCTGATATACTAATGATTGACATATATACTCCCGATATATATGTGATATATGTTTGATATACATATGGTATGAAATTGATTTACTTCTGATATAACTATGATATCTACTACTATAGGTGACATAGAATTGATTGACTTCTGATATATTATTGATTTAGTTATGATATAACTATGATTGACAGATATACTCCTAATATATATGTGATATATATTTCATATACATCTGATATGAAATTAATTTACTTTTGATATAACTATGATATATACTACTATAGGTGATATAGAACTGATTGACTTCTGATATACTATTGATTTACTTATGATATAACTATGATTGACAGATATACTACTGATATATATGTGATATATGTTTGATATACATATAATATGAAATTGATTTACTTCTTATATAACTATGTGATATCTACTACTATAGATGATATAGAACTGATGGACTTTTGATATATTATTGATTTACTTCTGATATAATTATGATTGATAGATATACTCTTGATATATATGTGATATAGGTTTGATATACATATGATATGAAATTGATTTACTCCTGATATAACTATCATATCTACCAATTATTTCGAACATATTACCTTTAATATATGTTTTCTGATATACTACTAATATATGAAATTTTTTTTTTCAGATAAAAACAATGGTACAAACACGAAAAATGAAATAAAAATGCATCGTTGAAAATGTTGATGTCGTTCGTACCAAAAGACAACACAAACCAACGCTAAAAGTATTGTCTATGGAAAAACGGAAAACTTCAAAGATATTATCTCCGAAGACACGACAATCACCAAGAACGAAGATTGATGTCTAAAGCTTTTACTAAAAGATTATACAAGAATGAAACTTACACTTTTCTAAACTGTTGAAACTTATACTTCTTCATTTATAGAATTTTAAGAATGACATTGTTAGTCTACTCTTGGTTTATGCTACTGGTTCGTTTTGATGTTTAAACCTTTAAGTTTTTGGTTGAAGGACTTTGCTGTTGATTTGCTGTTAATGTTGATACCTAAGAATGATGTTTAAACCTTTTAAGAATGACATTGTTGTTGATTTCGTTTTGATATTTAAAACTTTTAATAAAACTTAATTGTACTATTGATATATGTACGATGTATACTTGATATATCACTGATATATTATTCATATACAGAAAAACCCTAAGTTTCTATTTACCTATAATTTAAAATTGATTTCTCATTCACAATAACTTCGAAAATTACCATTGACGTTCACATTCACGTTCCTTTCAAGTTTTCTTTCTCATTTTTAGTAAGTATCTTAAGTTTTTTCATGCATGCCAATACTTACTGATTTCTAATTGATAAAAAAAAAATACAAGACAAATGGTTAAAGCAGGTAAAATAGTGATTTACTATTATACAACTGATATAGAACTGATTGACTTCTGATATAGTATTGATTTACTTCTGATATAGTAATGTTGTCAGATATACTCCTGATATATATGTGATATATGTTTGATATATAATAACGAAGCCATAACTGAAAAGGGTAATTTGGGAATGTTGAAAATTTTAAAATCAGGATTTTCAAAAAAATGCTATATCTAAAATATCAAAAGCTACCCATTACAAATCCCTTTTTTTTATAAATTGATTTCTTTTACCGAACAAACATTTTCTTTTCTAAAAAGAAAAAAGAAATACTCAAAAATATTTTGTTTTCAAAAATCACTTTTCCTTATTAAAAAAAAAAAAAAATCTTTTACAAAACGTTTTCTTTTCATTATCAAAAATAGATTTTCTTTCCCAAAAACAATCTTTTCCTTTCTTAAAAAGAAATACCACATTTTCTCACCTAAGTGGTTTTAATGGAGAAATGATGGAGGTTACCGGGCTGCTCCGAGAACGAGTCGGGATGGTTGTTCGTCATCACATTTGTTGTCTCGTCGCCGGATCTCGCCAGACCTATTGCAGAAGGAGACCGCCAAAAGCTGGGTTGGTCGTGGAGGTGATCCGAAGGTTGCTGTCATCGTGCTACCGCTGGAGTGTTGTTGCAGATCGTCGAAGTTGCAGATTTAGTGGCGCTTCGTCGAAGTTCGCAAGTGCTGCCGGGATATCGTGGGTTCGTTGGAGATTGCTGATGGGTGCCCTTGGAGGTCTGCTATAGATCTGAGATTGTGGATCTACTGCCTTTGACATTGTTGGAAGCCGAATTTGCCGGCAGAGTTTGGTAGTGCACTACTCCTGGGTGTGCTGCGCCGAAGATGTAGACGTAATGTGAGAAGAAGAGAGAAAAGGTGGGAGATGGAGGAAGAGTAACAAGATTAAGGAGATGGTAGGTGTAGAGAGAGAAAGATTTGAAAGGAGAAAAACAAAAAGAAAAAGTAAATAAAGGTAATTATGCAGGAAAAATGTGGGGTTTTAGAGGAGAAAGAAAAGAAAAGGCGAGGGGTTTATGGTGGGTGTTGACATAATGTGAGAAGAAGAAAAACTAAACTTTAATGAGCCTTCACCCTTTTCTTCCTACTCTTCCCTGTCTTTTTTGTTTCCTCCTCCCCCTTTGATCTGTGCCATATAAAATTTCTCTCTTCTCTCCCCTCCCCCCGATCTGTGCCTTATTTTCTCTTAAATACGAAAAGATGCAACGGTAAGAAAGGGTTATTCACATAAAACTAGAGAAAAAAATAGGGAAGGAAAACGTAGAAAATGCCACATGTTCGAGTTTTGACGAGGGAAAAGAGGAAACAGATCAAAATTTTTTATTTAAAAACAAAATCCTTTTAATTCCTTATTTAAATAATATCAAATTTTAGACAAAATTTAATTGCTTTTAAATTTAATGCTTTTAGTTATTTTCCTTTTCCTTTAAAAACAATAATTTAAAAAACAAATAAAAACAAATCAACTTTTTTTAATAATAAAAAATTAAAAAAAAAATTAAGTCGGACCAAATATGGTGTCTACAGCTTGCCTTCCTTTGTGAATTCTTGAAGAACTGAAAGGATAGACAAAGGCAAAAAGATAAAGTATTTGGGAGGCAAAAAATTTACAAAGAAGGCAAGATAGAGATGGACCTAGTGTGACACCAAGCGGGATCTCGACATCCAAAGATCCTACACTTGACTAGTTTCGACCTCGATCTTTGATCGATTTAATCGAGGATAAGGTAAAATGCAACTGACATGGCTTTTACACAGGCTTCGACATTGATCTTGGATTAAGTTCAATTTACCGATAGATTAAAATGCAACGGACTTGGCTTTTACATAAACTTCGACCTCGACTTGGATCGAGTTCAATTTAACCGAAGATAAGATAAAATGCAACGAATCTGGCTTTTAAACAGACTTCGACCTCGATCTTGAACCGGGCTCGATTTAACGGAAGACGAGATAAAATGCAACGGACCTAGTGATAACCCTTCAAAAGAGAGTTATTCTGGTGATTATTTGCGTGAAAATATGCATTAAAATGTCAAAGTGTATCGGTTTTAGGTCATAAATAGCATGAATAGTGTTAAAAAGTGAATTCTTAGCTAAATATCCTTAGTCTTAGAGCTTTAGCTAAAAACAGCATAAACTCTCGCATTTTTGGTTCATTTGCATAGGTTTGTAAGGAAAAGCTTAAGTTAGAAGAAAGTGCTGAACCAGAGAAGAGCAGTCATGACATTTTCAAAACAGAGCATGTGACAGCTGGAGCAAAGCGGTGCTAGAGCATGGAGCTACTGCACAGTTAAAGCTAAAACATGGGATTTACCCATATCCGTACAAACTTCAGCCGGGTGCCCTAAAAACGGAACCCGATATTGAAAGGATGTTTTGCCCTAGCCGATAGACACACATATCCCAAGAGAGATAAAATTTGAGAGCTGTAAAGACAACATGAAGGAATATCTCCATTTTTGGGGCGATAGCTGACGACAGAAAGAGAAAGCTCACCTACTTCGAAGACTGTCTACTTCTTCTTCTCTGCTTCTTTTTGCTGCTTTCCTGAAATGGGTTCTATTATCCTTTCTTCCATTTTGTTTTATTCGTCCATGTTGAACTAAACCTCATCTTGGAGGAGATTTACATACTGTAACTAATTTGATATTGAACCTCTAGCTGTTGCATCTATTTTTAAATAAAGTTGTTTTGTATTTCTTCAATCTTACGTGACATTGTTAGCCACTATGTTGTGTTTGCTAGCTTCTGTATTGACCCGGGATGGGCTTATGGGTGTTGATTGGCTTTATTGTGATTAGCATTTTTCTATAGCTTTAGGGTACTCAGGAATGAGGTCCCAAGCTTGGTTTATTGCTTGGATATTTAGCAACGGATGTTGTACTTACTCATGTTTGGGGTGTCTCAGAAGGGAACCAAGTCGAGCGGGCCATTAATAGATGTTAGTAAGCTAAAGGGTAGGTTGATAACCTATGAAAGTATGTTGAATCTCCCCCGCCTTTTTCCATATTTATTAACTCTTTATTATCGCTTTCTGTGCAAGAGCTTTTTCTTGTTTATAGTATCGAAAATCGTGTTTGTTGCAAGCGTCTGTTGTCTTATTGTTATTTTATTTCTTTTAGATAATTTCTATACGCCAACTCTTATATTTTGTCGTAAAACTCGTAGTTTGTAAACACTGAACATTAATGTGAGGTTATTCAGACAAGTGTTGTTAAATGAAAGTGAATTTGTTTTTTTTAATAACTCTAAATCCAAGAAACTACGAACCCTTGGCTATTATAATGAGTACTTGGACTTTATGTGGAGACATAAACTGGATCAAGTTCAAGTAAATAGCCTAAACAGTCTATAGTACATGGATCAAGTTGGGTACTTTTTCTTAGAGACTATTGAATACTGCCCGCTTTATGATTGTTACAAATGTTGTAAGGTGTCATAAACGAAGTGATCCTGATTTGTTCATGTAGAAACATGTGAGCGGGCGTGTTCTACACAATGAGATTGTATAAGACTGACTCAGAAATAATCACTGTTACGTATTAACATCGTTTACGGATAGCACTGACTAATTTCATTTATCAATGACCTAGATAACTTGATCTAAATTCTGAGCCGTATATGAACTCCTATTTATTCCGGATTCTCCCTTGATCTGCATAGGTGAGAGTAAGCTCATCAGCGCTGCTCAATATACCTCCCATTTCAAGGATAAGACTGGGTAGATAGCTGGGGACATAGAATTAGCAAGACGAAATTCACTCCTACCCGATTTAGGGATAGTAGAGAGGTTGTTCCCTTAAAGGTTGATCCCGGGTCTTGAACAAGGGGCCTCATCCTCTCACTGGCTCGAGAGGAATTAGATTTAGTGATTTGTTCATAAATCAATTGTCCATTAGAGGCCAAAGAGAGCATAGCTCAACGGTAATTGACATATACCTCCAACCAAGAGGTTATGAGATCGATCTCCCACCCCCACATGTTGTACTAAAAAAAATTGTTCATTAAAGGGATAGTGGTACTTAAGGAGAAACAATGTAACTCAGGGGTAAAACGGTTTTTTTGACCTAGCTGAGGTTACGAACGGCCTGTGAAGGATCAACTTACCGAAGACGGTTATATATCGAATGGACACAAATATATCTACAGTGAGGGGAGTGCATCTACAGGCTATAGTGGACAGTCCTGTTAGTTAACAAATGTTGATTACAAAGTTAATGAGTTTGACCGGTTAGTCTCGAATCGTTGGAGTCCAGGAAGTGTAGGTCTGTCAGGTCTCCATGCTAGCTCATAAAGGACAAAATTTATGAACTAGATGAAGAAAGAATTTGAAGCGTTCAAATTCGGTTTTTAGGGAATATTGTATTTTATATAAGATATAATATATAATTTAATAATTAATTGAGAATTAATTATATTGGAGAGTATGACTTATTTAAATTGGTTTTAAATAAGTTTAAAGCATGAAAAAGAGTTGTAATTTTGATTAATTTGATTAATCAAGGTGTCAAAGACCAATTAATATGAATTATTAATTTGGCATGGTTTTTGTTTTAAAAGAAAATTGATATTTCAATTTTTGCTTTTATAAAAATTAGTTTTATAAAAGTTTTATTTAAAAAATCAAGTTAGTGGAAAGAAGTTGGATTTTCCCATTAACTAGTGGTTTTTTAAGTGTTTCTTCAAGGCAATGACACCTATCTTTTACATGCTAGTGGAGTTTGAAGTGGAAGGCATGCAAGGCTTGTCCTTGCATGCATTTGGTTTTTATATAGGTGATGAAGATCACTTGGAGAAGGTTAACGCTTCCTTGCATAAGTGTGGAATTTTTCCACTCAAATTTCTATTGTTTTCTCCTAGCCATTAGTGCTTTCCCTTTTCTTTCACTCATAATTCGGTCCCACAACCATGTTCATCAACCCGAGGATAGCACGAATTTCCCGTTGGTGGTCCCATTGAGTTAGGAGAAGAAGTTATAGTGGAGGTCTTCACAGGTATAAAGTTAATCACTTCCTCTTTACCTTTTTCATCATATTTTTCAGCATGCTTATTTTAGTTAAATTGCTTCATTAAGTGTAACTTCTTTTTCCACACTTCATAATGTGACTTATTAGTCTTATTATGTGGAATTTTATTTAAGATAAAATTTGCTGTAAGCAAAGCTTCCCCCCACAAATTATGGGGTAAACCTGAACTATTTAACATGCAATTGACCATGTCGTTCAAAGTTCGATTCTTTCTTTCAGCTACACCATTTTGTTGTGGTATATAAGGTGTCGTAATTTGATGGATTATACCATTAACTTCACAAAATTCAGAAAGTGATGATGATTCATATTCACACCTCTATTTGATCTAAGCACCTTTATTTTTCTCTCAAGTTGATTTTCAACTTCTGCCTTATATTCTTTAAAAACATCTAAGGTCTCATTTTTACTATGTAATAAATATACATAGCAATATTTACTACAATCATCAATGAATGTGACAAAGTATCTCTTACCACCCCTTGTGGGAGTACTTTTCAAGTCATATATATCACTTTGGATTAAATCAAGTAACTCATTACTTCTTTTGATAGATGAAAATTACTTTCTAGAAAACTTTGATTCAACACAAACTTCACATTTGTGTATATTATCAATCTTAAAGTTAGGCAACAGTCTTAAACTTACCATTCTTTGTAAAGAATGATAATTGACATGCCCTAACCTAGATTGTCGTACATCACACAACTCAACAATATAAGCAGAAGAGTTGTTGTTATTATTATTATTATTGGGCACTTGTGTCAGTACATTCAATTTAAACGTGTCATCATTCAGATAGTCCTTTCCCATATACATACCCTCCTTAGGCAGAATAAATTTATCTGACTCAAATACAAGTTTGAACCCATTTTTGTTAAGTAAGGTTCCTGACACAAGATTTTTTTGAATCTCTAGCACATGTCATACATCAGTGAGGGTAAGTATCTTTCTAGAAGTCCATTTCAGCAGGACTTTTCCTCTACCTTCCACCGAGGCTGTTGAAGTATTTCACATGTACAGTTTACCACTGTCATCTACCTTCTCATAAGTGGTGAACAATGATTTGTCCACACAAACGTGCCTAGTAGCACCAGTATCAATCCACCAGCCTTTGGTGTCAAAAGCCATATTTACCTCAGACATGATAGCAATTAAATTGTCATCTTCCATAGTGTTGGCCTGGTTCTTGGAGCTTTGTCCCTTCTTGTATCTACAGTTTGCAGCTATATGGTTACTCTTGCCACAAACCTATCAGATTGCACGAATGCGCTTGTTAACTTCATTCCTTGGGCCCAAGATTCATGTTCTTTGTCTTGGATTGATTCTTCTTAGGATGACGCCTTGAAGCTTCAGCAATGTGTGCTTTAGCTTCAAATTTCTGTGGCTATTTGTCCCCCTTTCTATTGTCCTCTTTAATATGGAGTTTCACAGTAAGATTTTCCATGGACAACTCCTTTTGCTTGTGTTTGAGATAGCATTTGAATTCTCTCTAAGCAGGAGGCAACTTCTCAATCACAACAGCAACTTGGAATGGTTCATTAATGACCAATCCTTCACTTTGCAAATCACTAATGATAATTTGCGATTCTTCCAACTGATTGACTACCAACTTGGTATCAACCATTTTGTAATCTAAGAACTTTCCAACAAGGAATTTCTTAGTACCAGCATCTTCCACCTTATACTTCTTGTCTAACGTCTCCCGCAATTGCCTTGAAGTATCAAAGGCATTGCAGTAGACATTATACAAGGTGTCATCTAGACAACTCAGAATGTAGTTGTGACATAAGAAGTCTGAATGCAACCATGCTTGCTTGGTAGCTTTAGTTTCATGAGTGATTGCTTCTAGGAGAGTAGTTGGGCATACCTCGTTTAGGATGTGAGCAAGATTTAGGGTGGTAAGGTAGAATATCATCTTCTGTTTCCATCTTTTGAAGTTTTTTCCTTGAACTTATCTGGTTTGGCAGTATGAGTTTTGACAATGGTTGATCCCATCATCACAGGAGCATTGGTGGAAGTGTTTGCAGCCATGTTAATTGTCTTTAGATTGTTGGGTAAATATACAATGTATATGTAAACTGAATAACACTGGTAAACAGATTACAACGTAACTGGCTACAAGAATACAAATTCGAACAACATGATGAATACCACAAACTTGATTAAATTAGTCAAAGCACGCTTCAATAGTGCTGACCTAAAGACAATTATTCGCTCTGCACAACTTGCTAGCAGACTACAGTAATTGTCTCAATAGGATACAACGACTAACTCTGGTAGAATAGCAACCTCGAACTACTCGGATCTGGCAGAATTCTTAGACACTTGCTCTCAACACAAACAAGAACTTAAAAAGAAGAGAGAATTCTTGTGAGGAGGAGAATACTCAATTGAGGTATGCTTGGATATCTCAAAATGAAGAAAATCACAACTATATATAGTTGTGTAAACATGAACTTCTCACACATGAATTAAGTTCAATTATAACAACGTGAAGAAAAACTTCTCAATTGGAGTATAACTTCAACTTTAACAACATGTAACTTTAACAAAATAAAGTTACATAACACAAAATTGAAACAAAAAACAACTTATGGAATCAATAATGAATTTGTTACAAATACAAAATAAGTTTCAAATTCTTAATACACAAATTTAATTTCCGGATGTTAAATTTGTATATTCAACGATTTTCTCACTTTCTTTCACATATTAAACATCCAAAAATATCAACTATATGTCTATGTTTTCGTTCTATGATTCCGTTTTGCTGAGAAGAATATAGACAGGAGAAGCGACGTTCAATACCATGTGCTTTTAAAAAGGGAGTGAAAGTTTAAAATTCACCTCCACCATCAGATTGAAAGCAAATAATGGAGGTACCAAAAAGTTTCTCAACATGAAGTTTAAAGATAAGAGAAGCTTGAATGCTTCTGACTTATTGTGAAGAAAATAAATCTAAGAGTAGCGAGAGTAAACATCAACAAAGCTTATGAAATAACGAAATTCATTCCGTGAAGATTTATATGAAGGACCCCATAAATAAAAAACAATGACTTGTAATGGAGCTGTGTAAGAAGTTGATGATAAAGTGTAAGGTAAAGCATGACTTTTACCAATAGCACATGCATTGCAAAATAAGAAATTTTTCTTTGAGCTAAACACATAACATTGTTTGAGAACTCGGTTACAATTGAACGAGATGGGTGACCCAACCTTCGATGCCACAAATCTGAAATAGATACGGACTTACCAGAAGGGAAAGACGAAGAGGAGTGATTTACAACATTTAGGACTTGTGATGATGCGGAATTGGCGTTGCCCTTAGATATGGGAGTGCATTTGTCCAGCTGGAAGGTATATAGACCATTACGAATTGTCCCTTTCAGTAGGACCATGCCAGTAATTTGATCCTTCACAAGGCAAAATGAAAGTTGAAATTCAAAGAAACTTTTATTGTCTCTAGCAAACTGGGAAACACTAATAAGATTCTTAGTGATGGCTGAGACATGAAGCAAAATTTTTAGATGAAAAATATGATTGGAGGGGGTAGAAAAGGAAGAAAAACCGGAGTGACGAATGGACAAACATGCTCCATTTGCAGCTTGTATTTGTTGATTTCCAAGAACTTCATTTCCAACAGATAAGTTGGACAAGTCGTGAGTAATATGGTTTGTAGCTCCCAAGTCTGGGTACCAATTAGTCCCTATTAAAGTCAGAAGAAGAAAAAATCACAACCGACATATTTGGCGAAGAAGTGGGACTGAGCATATTTGTATAATAACCAGCAAAATTCTTATTCACTTGATTTTATGGCCGTGTAAATCGAAAGTAACATTGGTTGGTTGTATGACCAAACTTGTTATAAATCTAGCATTGAATTTTACCTCTATTACTCCAATTTGTACTATCATTTGTGTTTGGGGGTAAAGATACGAGGGACACGTGGAGGACACTTATTGGTGTTTGAAGAATCGAATAAAAATTGCCTAGATCCACCTCGGACTTGCCGAGGAAACCGGTTCGCCAATTACCAAAAAGGCTAAGTATAGACGCCAAGGTTCGACCTGGTTGTGGTTCGATCTGCTCGGAACCCGACAGATTCGACATGAGAAAAGACATATAACCGCCGGTCGTGTGTGTTGTCGAATCCATCACCTATAAATAGAGGGCTTCATTTGACGCTCAGGTATCGAATCTCACCTCGAACTAAATACGAAGACCAACCTATACTGACTTGAGCGTCGGAGTGTTTACCCTCTTGTGCAGGTCCACTCAAGTGTTTAGGTCGGAGCCGGAGACCGGGTTCGAGCTTGATTCGTGAAGAACCGTTGTGCAAACTCTTGTATAAACATTTGGCGCCGTCTGTGGGGAAGGACGATCTAAGTCATCCCGATCTAAGAAACATACGCAAAGATGGTGCAGCCAGCAAACTCTACTAATACGACAGAACGGAGGGGTTTGAACCCTGATAACGACCCTCAGCGAGATCTTAACGCTAGAATGGTCGAGGACCAGGTTCGAGCAGGGCAAGAGGGAGATCTTCCACGGAGATCGGCCCGCCATGTGAACCAGGAGTTACCCCCTGCTCACCCTAAACCCTCAAAAGCCAACACCGAGGCCGATGAGGGACTTCCAGAAAGGCCTCCCGAAGGGCCGACCCTGAGGCTTTGTCTACTCTCCAGCGCGAGTTGGATGATATGCGCCATCGGTTGCGCACAATGGAAGAAACGTATGCCGAGGCTACGCGGGCCAACCGAACAGCGTCCCCCTCTAGGGTCCCAGGCGCACTTGGAGAAAAGGAAGGTCGGGTCCCATCTCTCCATCCTGGCGACCGCGAGCCCATTCCCAACAATAAGGGGGTGGATTATAGCTTGCGGGACAATGTTCTTAGAAAACACCTCACTGATAAGAAGAAGAGAGCATCTCGAGAGCCAGACGACTCTCCGTCCTTCTCCAACTCGGACCTCAAGGCTCAATCAAAATACAAGCCTCTAACACCAGAAGCTGTGATCACCAGGGAAGAGTTCGACCTGGTGAAGCACAGGTTCGATGAGCAGGTCGAGGCGCTCAAGGCCAGGTGCGAGAAGAAATAGTGCTCGTTTGACGATGGCGACCTGGGAGAATCGCCATTCACCTCGGACATCTTGGAGGCTCCAATCCCTCCGAAGTTCAAAACTCCCACCGTGAAACCTTATGATGGGTCTAAGGACCCAAAGGACTATGTTGAAGTCTTCAAGGGTCTCATGGACTTTCAAGTGGCAACAGATGCGATCAACTGCCGCGTCTTTCAGATCGTGCTCACCGGCAGCGCGCACCTGTGGTACCGGAGACTGCCGGCCAGGTCCATCTCGACCTACTCCCAGCTGAGGAAAGAATTTATTAGCCAATTCTCTTCTCGGCATTACGATAGAAAGACAGCAAACTCACCTTGCCACCATCAGGCAGAAGGAGGGAGAGACGTTGATAGAATATGTCACAACGTTCCAGGAGGAGCAGCTGAAGGTCGTGCACTGCTCCGATGATTCAGCCATGTGCTACTTCCTCATCGGCCTGGCCGACAAGACCCTTACTGTTAAGCTCGGAGAAGAAGCCCCAGCCACTTTTGCCGAGGTCCTGCAAAAGACAAAGAAGGTTATTGATGGGCAAGAGCTCCTCCGAACCAAAACTGACCGACCTAAGAAGCAAATCGACCAGAAGAACCTAAGTCAAGAAAAGAGGAAGGTTGATTCTAAGTCTAAGGACAAGGGATCGTCCTCTTCTGGCAGCAGGACCGAGTATCGTCGGTCGGAGATCGGCCAAAATCGAAGCCGACCTTACGAACGTTATACTCCAACCACCATCCCCATCTCTGAGATACTTACAAACATCGAGGAAAGCGGGATGGAAAAGCTCCTCAAGCGACCTGAAAAGCTCCGAGGAGACTCAGAAAAGCGTAACAAAGATAAATATTGTCGTTTTCATCGCGATCACGGCCATAACACAACGAATTGCTAGGAGCTGAAGCGCCAAATTGAAGATCTCATTCAAGATGGTAATTTCAAAAAATTTGTAGGAAAGCCGAGGTCCAACTCGGTAGAGAAGAAAGAAGAGAGGAAGCGTTCAAGGACGCCACCTCGTCGAGATGACCGACCTGCGGTCACCAACACTATTTTCGGGGGCCCTAGCGGGGGCCAATCTGGAAACAAAAGGAAAGAGCTAGCTCGCGAGGCCAGGCGCGAGGTATGCATCATCAGGGAGCAGAAACCTACTTGCTCCATTACCTTCGGCGATACCGATCTGGAAGGAGTCCACTTGCCTCATAATGATGTGCTCGTGATCGCTCCTCTCATCGATCACGTCCTGGTCCGAAGAGTACTAGTAGATGGAGGCGCATCTGCCAACATCTTGTCCCTTCCGACATATCTAGCTTTGGGATGGACCAGGTCACAGTTGAAAAAGAGTCCAACACCCTTGGTTGGATTCTCTGAAGAGTCGGTCTCCCTAGAAGGGTGTGTTGACTTGCTGATTACGATCGGACAGGATGCTACCCAAGTAACACAGATGGCCGAGTTCGTAGTGATCGACTGCTGATCGGCCTACAACGCCATCTTCGGGAGACCCATCATCCACTCATTCCGGGTCGTCCCCTCCACACTGCATCAAGTCCTGAAGTACTCAACCCCTAATGGAGTGGGCACGGTCCGAGGTGAGCAAAAGACTTCAAGGGAGTGTTATGCATCCGCGCTTAAAGGGTCATCAGTATGTGCCCTGGAAAAGCAAACCAGTCAAGACAACCTTCCGAGGGAAGGCAAAACGCAGTTCTCCCCACCAACAGAGGAGCTCGAGCTTGTTCCCTTACTTTGCCCTGAAAAACAAGTAAGCATAGGAACCAAGCTGGGGGCCACTGATAGGGAAGAACTGATCAACTTCCTTAGGTCCAACTATGACGTCTTCGCATGGTCTCACGAGGACATGCCTAGCATTGACCCAAAGATCATGGTGCATCGCCTCAACATAGACCTATCATTCCGACCTGTAAAGCAAAAAAGAAGACCTGTAAATAAGGAGAGGAGTGATGTAATTGTTGAGGAAGTAAACAAACTTTTAAAAGCTGAATATATACGAGAAATTCTGTATCCCGAGTGGCTCTCTAATGTAGTATTAGTTAAAAAATCCAACGGGAAGTGGAGGATGTGCGTGGACTTCACAAATTTAAATAAGGCATGTCCAAAAGATTGCTTCCCCCTTTCGAGGATCGACCAGCTCGTGGACACAACGGCCGGGCACGAGCTACTCACCTTCATGGATGCCTACTCCGGATACAACCAAATTAAAATACACTTGCCAGACCAAGATCATACCGCGTTGATTACAGACCAAGGTCTGTACTGCTACAAGGTGATGCCTTTTGGCCTAAAGAACGCGGGTGCGACCTACCAATACTGGATCCGGACGTGATGAAGATTGACACTACATCGCCTTCATGGATGGATCCAATTGTGGAGTTCATCAAAGGAATTCCGCCGTAAGATTCGAAGGAGCAAAAGAAGATGGCGCGGAAAGCGGCTCAGTTCATACTTCGGGATGGAGCGTTGTACCGACGTGGCTTCTCCCTGCCTTTACTTAAATGTGTAACTCCAGAAGAAGGTCTTTACATCCTTAGGGAAATCCATGAGGGAGTGTGTGGGAACCACTCTGGCGCCAGGTCGTTGTCGGCCAGGGTGGTTCGACAAGGGTACTATTGGCCCACTGTCAAACAGGATGCAAGGCAATTTGTGAAAACTTGTGACAACTGCCAGCGTTTTGCAAACATTATCCATCAACCTCCCGAACTGCTTACCCCTATCTCGGCCCCATGGCCATTTCCGCAATGGGGGTAGATATCATAGGTCCTTTTCCTATGGACAAAGGGCAAACCAAGTTTGTCGTTGTCGCTGTGGAATACTTCACCAAGTGGGTCGAGGCCGAGGCGTTATCCCACATCACGGAGTCCAGAGTCACATCTTTTATATGGTCAAACATCGTATGCCGCTTCGGTATACCGAACGCCATTGTGACAGACAACGGAAAGCAGTTCGACAATGTAAAATTCAAGGACTTTTGCAGAAAATTAGGCATAAGCCATCTCAGTTCGTCCCCTGTGCATCCGAAAGCAAATGGGCAGGTTGAAGCGATTAACAAAATCATAAAACGAGGACTCAAGTTGAGACTGGACTCTAGAAAGGGAAGATGAGCCGAGGAGCTACCTGAAGTATTATGGTCATATCGGACCACCCCAAGGGAGTCAACTGGTGAAACTCCGTTCTCGCTAGCCTTTGGCTCCGAAGCTGTTGTACCAGTTGAGATCGGCATACCAACAGACAGAATAGAGCAGTACGAGCCAGCGAAGAACGAAGAAGAGCTACTCCTTAACCCGGACTTGTTGGAAGAAAAAACGGAAATGGCTCAACTGCGCCTAGCAGAGTATCAAAACAGAATGGCCAGACATTACAATGCCCGAGTTCGACCTCGAAGCTTCCAAGTTGAACATTGGGTCTTAAGGAGAGTTCAGAGTCATGTGGACACCTTTGACCCAAGTTGGGAGGGACCATTCGAGGTTAGGGGCATAATCCGGCCCGAAACGTATATGCTGGCTGATCTGGAAGGAAGAGTGTTTGCGCATCCATGGAACGCGGAGCACTTGAAGCGCTATTACCCTTGGAATGTTAAAATAGTCTCAAAATGGACTTGTAAAAATTTTCAAGGGGCGGAACTTTTAATAAATGAAGTGATTTAATTTCATAACCCCGAGCTCGATTAGAAATTAAATGGGGGCCACGGACTCCCATAAGGCAAAATTCAATCCTCAAAAGCCCACGGGTTCGAGGTGCGATGTCAAAATCAATCACGAACCAAAATTCAATCCTTTGAACGCTCAAGTTAAGGGTGCGATGTTGAAGGTCAAAGGAATTCAATCCTCTAAACCCATGGGTGCGAGGTGCGATGTGAATGTTAAATATGAACTCAAAATTCAAACTTTTGAACGCTTAAGTTAAAGGTGAGATGTAGAAAGTTCAGGATTGCGTAATATTATCTTTTGGACTTCCGAGTTCGAGGAGAAATATTAAAGATCAATAAAAGAAATTCTCAAATTCAAACTTTGGATAAGAGGTGCGATGTGAAAAGAGTTATCCCACACTCAATCCTTTAAACTTACGAGTTAGAGGTGCGAGATGAAGTTATTCATACATGAGTTCCGACTTACAAAAGCGAGTTCAAAGAAGCGTAAGGAAAAAGTAAAGTAATGGAAGAAAGAGACAAAGCCAGAGGCACAGAACTGCATTCAACTTGAGGAATGAGAATTCATTAATTGAAGGACAGAGCCAAGGATTATAGACCTTGCAGCTCTACCCTGAAGCTTACAAAAAATAAAAAATAAATAAAAAAGAAAGAGAGCCTCAGCTACTTCCGAGGTGGGAGGACAGCTCGCACTGGGACCCCAGAAGGTTGACCTCCTGGGATCCGCCCTGCTGTGAAGGAACCTCTTCTTGCGTCGTGCCGACCTCATTAGGCTCTTGGCTAGGAGCATCCTCTTCCTCCATATCAGAGTAGTCAGAGTCCAGCTCCCTGACGTACTTGTCCACCAGTGATTGGGGGCCAGGAGTACCATTAGGCCCAGAAGTCCACTTCTCAGAGTATTTCTTCTTGAGATCGCTGAGATCGATCTGAAGATGAGGCATGTCGGCAGCAATGCCCTTCATCAGGAACTTGAAGCCGGCATCGCTGAAGTCTTTGGCAAACCCATTAAAGTCTGGGTGTTGCTTGAAGGCTTCCTCCAACAGAACTCCATTGGTGAGGCGTCCCTTCGTGTCTTTTAGCTCGGTTGTAAGGCGTCCAATCAAGGCATCCTCCTCCTCAAGAGCTTGAGCGAGGTCGTCCTTCTCCTTCAGGAGCTGGAATTTCTCCTTCTCCAGCCCTTTGGTGATAGCATGGGCTACTCTGAGATGGGTATTGTGCTTCTCACCTTCTTTCTTCAGAATCTTAGCCTTGGCATCCACCTCGGCCTTCAGGATATCCACCTCAGAACGAGTCTTCAGTAGCTCGCCCTTTATGGTGGTGGCAGCCTCTAAGGCAGTAGAAGAGTTCTCCTTCTCCTTTGCTGCCAGGGCTTCCCTCCCATCCAACTCAGCTTTGATCATAACCGCTGAGTGAATGGAAGCGACAAATGCCTGCGAAGGTCAAAGAACATGATGGTTAGACCAAGCAATAAATTGAGAAAATAAATAATAAGAGTAGATGCAAAGCAGATCTTACCTCGACAGCGTTGTCAATTGTCCCTTGCAGTACGGACCCAGGATCACTTACGAACTTGGATGCTCTCCTTAGACAGCGGTCCAAGCACGCGACCGAGATACGAGACACTTGGTCCTTCACCCTGGAGCTTGACGGTTCCATCCTGAACCGCATTCTCACGTCGGATGTTCCCCCTCATTCGGGCTTTGGGGTCATCCACCAAATCAGCATGACTCGTAGGCAAAGTCTCACGAGCTCCGGCTTCCGAGGAGGAGGAAGTCTTCTTCTTCTTTCTTCTCCTCCTCAAGGGAGATTCTTCTCTCACCTCGTTCAGGGGAGATATGTCAAGTGCTTCGGACTCCTCCCTTGGACGCTTTTCTCCAGATCAATCCCCAGATAAGTCTAGCTCGATCACAGGGGTGGGGACTTCAGAGGATGGCCCAGAGTTACCATGGGCCTCAGTCCGCGGCACGATAGACATCGCCGGTTTCGTACCCACCACGGTCTTGAGGGCGTGAGCACAGCCCTTGGACTTGCGCTTCACACTACCAGAGAATCCGCACACCATTGTTGCAAAACACACAAGCAAAAAGTTAGAGACCAAAGGAAAAGTTTAAGGTTGAAGTTGAGATCAAGCACGACTTACCGAGCTCGAAGTTTGGCCTTGAAGCTTCAATTGGACGAACTAAAGGGTTGTAGTCCAGTAGCCCCGACTCAAGGAGTAGTTTGTCGATGACCAAGGTCCCGATCTTCCGGTCCTTTGGGAACTGGTCCTTATAGTGTTTGAGGGTGTCGAAGGTGGCTTGAGCGAGCTCGGGAATCGGCTTGATCGATACTGCACAAAAAGAAAGATTCAAGTTAGACATGAAAAAGGAAGAATAGAAAAATTTAAAGAGGTAAACGCAACGGCCTCATACCTAGGTTCCCAAACTTAACAGGCTCGTAGGTCGGCCCCTTGACTATGCCACCCGCGCCCTTCCTCGTGCACATATAATACCGACCTGGTTTTTTAGCTATCCTTTTGGCCTCAAAGCACCCAAGAAGTTGGTCAACGTTTAGTAGTTCGGCCTCGTCCTCGTCCCGAGCTCGCAACCAAAAAAGAATTGCTAAGGCAAAAATGACACCCCACCCATTGGAGGCCACTAGTGCAGGCGCCAAACCAGTTCGGTTGAGAAACTCTTGAGCAAAAGGGTGGAGGGGAAGTCTGAGGCCGTACTCAAACATTTTTAAGTAAAGAGTGACCCATCCCTCTAGAGGATTGTCAGCTCTTTCCCCTTCCTCCGGAATCCTAAGGAGGATGTCGTTTGGGATTTTAAACCCCTTACGGAGGGGTCCGAGATAATGCTCGGGCATTCTAGAAGGGTATTCCAAACCCTGGCCCGAGGTGGAAGTGTCACTCTCCTCCCCATCGTCCGAGAACCTAAAGTTCTCTATCTCTTCCAACTCGGACTCCAACCTACGAGCTAAGCCCTCCCCAGAATTGCTTGGTTTGGGGGGCGAACTACTTATGGTCCGACCCGCACTACCTATGTTATCACTACTGGAAGGGGAAAACAAGAAAACCACCATATTTGAAAAAGAAGTAAACACGAATGACTGACCTACAGAAGGTTCGAGCTGGTTTCAGATCGAACTCTAGAAATTCAGGAAACGTGAGGTTTGACCTGAAATCTCGGAACTATTTATAGCTAATCGGAAAAATCTATGTGTCGTACACGTGTAATCAACGAGCGGCTAGGATCATCTCGAGATCCGTAACGACAAAGTACTCGAGTGCTCCGACAACCTGGCAGATCGAAACGTCTTCTGCAACGGTCATATTCCCTCTACGAATTAAAAGTCGCCACGTGTCCGAAATGGAATTGGATGAACTTCTCTGCCAGGTCGAGATCGAACCTAATAGAGAGGGGGCCAATGTTTGGGGGTAAGGATACCAGGGACACGTGGAGGACACTTATTGGTGTTTGAAGAATCGAATAAAAATTACCTAGATTCACCTCGGCCCTGCCGAGGAAACCGGGTTCGCCCATTACCAAAAAGGCTAAGTATAGACGCCAAGGTTCGACTCTGGTTGTGGTTCGATCTGCTCGAAACCCGACAGGTTCGACATGAGAAAAGACATATAATCGTCGGTCGTACCTATAAATAGAGGGCTTCATTTGACGCTCAGGTATCGAATCTCACCCAGCTTCGGAGTGTTACCCTCTTGTGCAGGTCCACTCAAGTGTTCAGGTTGGAGCCGGAGACCGGGTTCGAGCTTGATTCGTGAAGAACCGTTGTGCAAACTCTTGCATAAACAATTTGTATAATTTTTGCCACGATATCATTGTTGATACGAGGAATTGCCTGGAGGACGCTGTCATTTTCAGCATTGTTGACATTTTGATAAGCAATATTTGCTGTTGGTATAGAACCGTCACCACTTGCCACGTTTTTCTCAATTCTACTCTGGCATGATAAAAGCAGTGTTGTCACTTCTTGGATTGATAAAGGTGCTTTGATGGAGGAAATAATAGAGATGATGGATTCAAAATCTGGACCAAGACTAGTTAGGATATGCATGATATGGTCTTCAATTGGGACAAATTTTCCCGGAGTATTCAATCAATCCACAATTTTTTTGACTAGTCAAAGGTAGTCTTTGAGAGAAAGATTACCTTTTCGTAAGTTCTGAAGTTAGTTTTATTTCCATGACCTTTGTCAAATTTCTAGTGGAGAACATTTGTTGCAAATTGATCCATATTTTCTTTTTAGTTTTGCAATGAAGCATTTCAGAAAGAATCTCCTCCGACATCGAGCCAAATAGCGAAGAAGGACGATATTGTCTTTTCTATTGAGTGTAGTTATGATTTATCTCTTCTCCTGATGTTTCTCCTTCTGTAATTCGTCTTTTCTTTGGTGGTGATTCAGAATCCTCGTCGATATAGCTTTCAAGACCATGTCCTTCGAGTGCCGCAAGAACTTGAAATTTCCATAGTAGAAAGTTCTTGTTAGTAAGTTTCACAATCGAAACCTTGTTCCCAGGATTGATCGATTTTGTATTCTAGTTTGATAATGAAAGACCAGAATTGTCTCCAAATGAAGAAGAAACCATGATCAATATACTCAAGTCGTTGGACAATGAGTTCTGATGCCACGTTTGTATAAACAGAAAATAAAAGATGAGAAAGATGAGTCATGGAAACATATTTCTCTTATGATATATTGAGTATAGTGCACCAAACACAACTATTTATAGGCCTAAGAGAAGGAGAGAGGAGTGAAGAACTAACAAGAGAGATTTAGTGAATCAAAACAATTTAACTAATTACTCTAACAAATTAACAACTCATTAATGAGTCAGCTTGACACCTCGAACTGTTGTGATGTATATACAAATACATTGAATTTCATTTTATATATTGTTCGTATTAATTGTTTATATTTATTTTAATACTTACGTTATCTTTATATTCTTTTTTTTTTTCCT
This sequence comes from Momordica charantia, assembly GCF_013281855.1. NCBI lineage: Eukaryota > Viridiplantae > Streptophyta > Magnoliopsida > Cucurbitales > Cucurbitaceae > Momordica > Momordica charantia. Next base: position 9,395,346 of record NW_028275163.1, on the reverse strand, counting down.
GATTTGTCGATGATATCTCCCTCCTATCGAAGAAGACGTATTTATTCTTCAACTTGAGACCGATAACTAGTGTCTTGGGGACATGAAAATGAGTTTATATTGAAATGCATTTTGTCTGCAGCCTACTTATTTCCAAGCATCTAGAGTCCTAAAATTCTTGAAAGCCTACATGATATTGTATGTAAAAGTATAGTACTCTAATTAATAATTGAATGATTAGTACCTCTTAAATGCTTTTGAACATTGTTTTATTCTATGTATTTCATGTTTCCAGTTGGTAGAGTAATAACTTTCTTAACTCTACATGAAATGTTGTATTTCGAATTTAAGCAAGCTATAAGATAGTCTTCTTAGTGTTTGACCTGAATGTTTGTTTCAAGAGTTATATTTGTTTCAAAAGCTAACTTATTTCTCTTGAATCCATGTTTTAGATTTTTGTGGAGTATGGAGAATATTAAACAACAAAAAAGTAATGTAAGCAAGTGATGGATTTAGAGCAATGGGAGCTTCATACCTCTAGTTCGATTTGTTGGTCTTTTAGTTCCATTTGAACGGTTTCAGAGTCATGTATTTTTTTAAAACAATTTGTGCTTATCTTTGTAAGTTAGATACGGTTTATGGAGGGATGGGAATGCCAATATGTGCTATATACAATACTAAGACTTGAATATATCAATTTCACTTTTATTACAAAGATATACTTTTTTTTCCAGTGTTGGATTGTTGATGAATGTAGTTTATGGAGGCGGTGGCGAATCCAGGATTTTCATTGTGGGGCACAATACACATACATATTTCATAAAATAGTAAATGATAAACAATTTCAAAACGTTCATAGTTTCGTATATAAACTAATTGAATAACATTACAACTGTCCTCTGAAATCGATTCATGATAACGTTATTATCTAACTTATCCAATAAATCTTTCTCAATATATGTTATGCGATTATTGATCATCCATTGATCTCCTATTCGATTACACAATCAAGTCTTCACAATATTCACGACAGAAAATATTCTCTCTACTTGCAACAAGTAAACACTACAAGAAGGTTGAGTTGTTTGGACCACTTTTTATGGAAGGTTATTGAAAATCTTTGGAAAACAGTACATTTATCAACAAACATTTAAAGCCTTTGAAAAATTTATGAATCTTTATCGATGGTTTTTGGAAAATCTTAGAAAATTATGCAAGTTTTATCTAAGGTTATAAAAAAACCTTTGAAAAAAATACACATTTATCAACAAATTTCATAAACCTTTGAAAATTATGTTATCTTTTATCAAAGTTATTTTGAAAACCTTTGAAAAAACATATATTTATCAACAAATACTTAAAAACCTTTGAAAATATATGATGTTTTATTTATCAACAAATACTTAAAAACCTTTGAAAATATATGATGTTTTATGGAAAGTTTTCAAATTATGCATTTTTTTACCAAAGGTTATTAAAAACCTTCGGAAAAAATACACATTTATCAACAAATTTCATAAACCTTTCAAAATTGTGTTATCTTTTATCGAAGATATTTTAAACACCTTTGAAAATTATTCACTTTTTACCTAAGGTTATTGAAAACCTTTCAAAACAATATATTTATCAATAAATATTTAAAACATTTGAAAAATATATGATATTTTAATAAGGTTTTCAAACCTTCGAAAATGATTTTTTTTATCAAAGGTTATTAAAAACCTTTGAAAAATATACATAAAGTATGATGATCTTCGAAAATTATTCAAAATTATTCACTCTTTTACCAAAAGTTATTGAAAACCTTTGAAAAATAATTTAATATATTTATCGAATATGTACTTAGAAAATAAAAAAAAGGAGTTATGTACTTTTGATCACAGATTATTAAAAACCTTAAAAAATATGAAAACTATACCTAATAAGTTATTAACTTTTTTTTTAATCGAAGGGGCTAAAAAAATTTGAAAGATATTAGAAGGTATTTAAAAACTTTAAAAAACTTTTTTTTTTTTTTGGGAGTGACTAAAAACTTTTGAAAATATATAAAAAGATTTTTGATGGAAGGTTGTTGGATATATTTTTTATCAACTTTCATCGAAGGTTACTAATAACCATCCAAAAAGATGTATAATATTTTTTAAAATAATATAATTGTCTGAAATAGTTTACCTATTTTAATCCTCAACTTACGATAGTCTTTCCCATCTTCGCCAAACTTTGCCCTAGTTTATGCATTCGTGCCACCTCTGCCCGTTGCCGTCGAGTATCCATCGCCGCCGCAAGAGTTCCTCGTCCATTGATTGTGGTTGGCACCTCGAATTGAGGTATGTCACTTAAATGTATGTTCACTCTCTTATTTCCATTTTTCAATGATTCTTCGTCAGAGATTTACAATTCTCCGTCATTAAGTTTCATATTCAATTCATCGAGAGAGCTTATGAATAATTCACTGCCTCTTTAGATTGAGGTACAAAATTCTCTTTATATCAACCACGATCGTATTTTATCTTCAATCTACCTCTGGCACTTTCTTCCAATTTTGATTCTTAATTTGGACGTTGATTAACTTGTTTGGTGGTGCATTTTTGCCGTTAGGTATTGCAAGGCGTTGAATTCTCTAATTAGCGATACGAATGGTGTTTCTTTCCCTGTAAGTACATAAAGTGAATTATCTGCTTGAATTGTACAAAAATTTGGATTCCAGTCTAATTCTTCATCTTGAACTGTTTTCTGATTTTAATTTAGAATTTCTTTTTCCATATTAGCGCTCTGGTTCAGTTTTTCGAACATCTATAAGCGAAAGCTGGCATTAACTTTGAGACATATTAAGGATATAATATCTCACTAGAGGTTTGTATAGTAACCTTCCACAACCAAATATAAGTTATACAAACTCAAATTTTTAGGATTTATTTTGTCCTATAACCAAAATATATATTACACGAAACTTAAGTTTCCTAATCTGCCATAAATTCAGTTTGTAATTTGCAAAAGGGAGTGATTGAGCTGTTAGATACCTTGTATTTGGTAACCAAATATAAGCTTGACTTTATAACTCGAGACTATACAAATCCAACTTGTGAATCAAAATGCTCTGACGAATAATCTTTTATGCAGAATGTCTGTGGAGGTAATTAGTTCATTTTATCATTTCTTTAATTTGATCCATGTTTTCAGTTTGTGAGTGGATTGTAATTATGTAATAGCCTGTTTAGTAACGTTTTTGTTTATTCTACAGGCTTGTAATATTCATGGATTTATTGTGTTCCTTTATATGACACTCTAGGTAAAATGCTAAACTTTTTTCATTTTGGTCTTCAAACTTCAAAAACTTCAAATGGAAGAAAAAAATAGTTTTAGGCCTTGTTAATCTTTTGATTAATCATTTAATATAAAGAAGTACATCTTTTGTTCATTTTTAAAGTGTTTGAAGTCAAATGGAGTAGGTTAGTAGCCATATTTTCTTTTTCCATCACATTGTCTTTTAATGAAACACTCCTTGTATGGTATTTAACAATTTTAGATGATGATCATTGTGTTATACAACAATTTCTTCTCTACTGTGATTTCAGTAGCATATTTGAACTTAGAACTCTTGCATGCTCTAACTTATCTTAAATTAATTGTTTTCATAAATATATAACATAAAGTGATGTTTTATTACTTCAAATTTGTGTTGGTTTTGTGTTTTTTGAAATTATAATAATGATTTTGAGTGTTAGCAGCACTAGAGAAAAGATAGTAGGTTCCTTTTGCATATAACAGGTTCATCAAGTAAGTTGGTTGCTTAATTAATCGCCTGATTTCTACATTTATCTTATAAGTAATAGGATTCTTGATTTTAAACTTAGGATCTGGAAGGTGGTAGATACTTAGAATAGTTTGTTTGTACTTGTACTGATGGAATGTGATAAAAGTAGAACTACTAGTCATATCAAAATGAACTTGAGCAGCTGTGTATAATTTGATTTGTATAAACTGACGATATTTGGAGAACAAACAATAGTGATGATGAAACGTGTCAGATTGATGACAAGGACGATTTTACGTTAGATGAAGTAAAACTCAAGTCATCAAGGGTTTGGACTTTCAGTTCGAGTCTCTGAGATAATCGACTGTTATGTCTTTCTAATCAGCATTGTCTGCCCTTTTATTAAATGCACTTGTTGGCTCTTACTTGTTCGGCTTGATTTGCGATGCCTTGGGCTTCTGAATTGAAGAAAATTCAGACAACCCAGTAAGAATAGTTCTACAATAGTAATTGATGGTAATTGATGTTTCTGAAATTACTTCTAAAAAGTCGGTCTTGAAGTCGAAGTCCAGATAATCCATCGATAGAAATTGATGCTTTTGGTACTGGCAGCTGAGGGAGAGGTAGCAAGAGTACTAATGCAAAAATGATCAGAGATCACAAGTTCTAGTTGATGGTCAGTTAGAAGCTAGTAGCCCAAACTTCAAATTTTGGATGTTTTTTAGCAAGCTTGGTATTATTTTGAATTAGAAAATAGTTTTGAACCCATTTCAACCATGATGGTTGAGATTTTAGGTATAATATCAAGAAATGTAAATATATATATACTTTTTTTTTTTAGAAATTGAAGTATTGTATTATTTTAATTAGTTTTAGAAATACTATGACTACTTGTTGGTTGCTTTTGCCGTAACTATTGATTGTAGTAAACAATATTTTGCTTTTGTTAGATATAGTTCAGAAATTATAAATTTTAACCATGAAAATTAATTTAATTTTCATAAAAAATATTAATATTAATTTCAAATGCTATTATTCTACTTGGTTTTTTTTAAGGATTTACAAATGTCAATAAAGAACTTTTTTTAAGGTCTAAAAATTGTTGAAAATAAGATTATGATTATTGGAAAATAATAAAAACTTCGAAAAAAGTAATTGAAATTAATAAATTATGTACAACTAATTTAACAATTATCGAAGACTTATAACTTTTGAAAAATATGAATTTTTAAAGGTTGATTGAACCTTTGAATAATATGAATTTTTGAAGGTTAACCAAACTTTCGAAACAACTTTTTTCGACTGGATCTATATCGACACTTTTTGAATGTTGAGTAAACCTTTGAAAAAAAATTTATCGAGGGTTTATTTTATAATTTTTCAAAGGTTGTGACCTTTGAAAATCCTTAATTTTCTTGTAGTGAAAGTCAAATGTCAAGGTGAGCAATCGATAGACTAATGTATATACCTTATTTCTATTGTCATGACCAATTTTATTGCAATATCACTGATGCTTCTTAGATCACCAAACTCAATATTTGAGTATACATCAACAATGTAATTTTGATGTTGATCATCAAGCACAGAGAGTTCAATAGTTTAAAATCTATTTGATAAAATTGAGCAAGACGATTAAGTTTTTGTCCATCAAAAGCAACAAAAAAGCACCTGGATTCAAACATGCTACATAGAAAAGCAACTCAATACTTATTTTAGTAAACAGTTACTCAACTCTTGAAGCGCATATCAATGCTTGTATAAAAAATGTCAACACGATAATGATGCATATTTGTAATTGATTGAGATTTTCGCCCTCGTCATCCTCAAATAAAAAAAAATATATCATCCATCTTAAGAATTTGAATATCATGTTTATCACAAAAAGTAGAAACTGAATCCATCCTAACCCGACTCCCTCAATGTTTGCAATCTTTCTTTACAAATTTTGACTAAATTCATGACATTCCCAGTGTCCTGATCTTTTCTTTGTAATGCTTGAGAAAAATCATTCGTGATTCTCAAGATGATTTTCATAAAATACATATGAAAGACGAAGTCGAATGATTGGATTGAACTTATTTGAATCCCTGCTTCATATTTATGTTCTGAATTTGATCCACCTTGTACAATTGTCTCGAGTGCATCAACTATTGATGAAAACATTGTAATATATTAATACAACACCATAATGTGTTTCCCATCATGTATCTCCTGTTTGTTTAATCATTATCTCTTGATTTAATCTTCGGCCAGTTGATAGTTCACCAATATTCAAAACTTCAAAATTTGTCATACTATATTTTTCTCGTAGAATTTCATGATGCTTTGCCGATGCCCCAATCATATTCATTACATTTGTAACAATAATAAAAAAAAAGACCAACAATTTCCACATGATTTTTTGCGATAGCTATAAGAGCTACTTGAAGCTTATGAGACAAACAATGAATGGAAAGCACAAACAATGAATGGAAAGCACATTTATTTTCTTTCAAAATAACTGCTTTCAATCCATTCAACTCACCTTGCATATTACTTGCTTCATCGTATCTTTGTCCTCGCAAACTAGCAATGCAAAACTCATGTCAAGAAAAAAATTCATCAATAGCTTCCTTGATAGAGAATTTGTATTAGCAAAACATATAATTCCAACAAATCGTTCGGTCACATGACCTTTGTCCACATATCCCAATACAACTGACATTTGTTCCTTTGAAGATATATTTTTGGATTCATCAATATTCCAAATAGAAAATAACTTATCACCCATATATCTTATGACTGCATTCACAATTTTTAGTGTAATACAATTCACAATATCTTTTTGAATATCGGGAGCAATCAATTTTAAATTATCTGGAGCATTCTTCAAAGTCACAGTTTCAATATCCTAGATGTGGTCACATAGCCATCCAAAATTTCAAAAAAATTACCTTGATTTTGTGTATCATCTATCTAATCATGCCCACGAAATGGAAGTCCTTGTCGTAATAAAAATCGAATACAATCAATTGATGTACCTAATCGAGTTCAATATTCAACTCGTGCTTGGTCTAACATCCTATTAAAAAATGTCTCAATCTATTGCTTTTGTTCCAAAACATTTAACCCAAGCTTGATTATGTGCTCTATTAGGACCACCAACATGAATTTGCAATTTCTCTTTTTTCTTCCGATAAGAATATCGATCACCAATAAAATTATCACCACCTAATTGTTTACCAACTTCTGGTTTGAATAAGTAGCAACATAAAAAGAATGTAACATCCTTTGAAATACTATATTCTAACCAATTAGGATATTAATTGAACCAAATTGGATTAAATCGTCTTGATTTCTATCCAAATTTCTTGAATGGAAAAATATGATTTCGCAGCTGATAAGGACCCTTTTGTAAGTAAGATCTATGAACTTGATTTTAAATATTACAATTGTAATTAGAAATTATAGGTCTTAGACCAGCAACTTCTACACATTACTTATCAGAATAAGTGTAGACACCGTTATTGGTCCGGCTAATTTTTAATTTTTAATTATTATTTATTTATTATTATTATTTTTAAATATCTTCATTAAAAAAATGATTACTTTATTATTGTTTATAAGCTAAAGTTTTAATTTAAATTAAAAAAATGTTTTCTTTTAAAGATTTTGATTTTATTAATAAAATTACAAATTTAAAAATAATGATTTTATTTTAAACGTTTGATATTAACAGTTTTTTTTCTCCCTTTGATTTTTTCCCGGTCAAAACCACGTACGTGGCCTCCTCTCCTTTCTTCTCCTCCCTCTTTTTCTCTCTTCTCTTGCCCCTTTTTCTTTTTTACTGTTATTTTTAGGTGTATTTAAAGAGGGTTGTAATGGAGAGGAAGGGACACACAGAAAACCATAAAGAGAGGAAATTTGAGGCTTTCATTCTTCCCCTACCTTTCTCTTTCTCTCATCTTCTTCATAATTCCAGTACTTACCCAAAACACATGCCTACTTGTAAAAAACAACCTTCTTCTTCTTTATGCATAACTCAATAGAAAATAAGGATTTAATATATACAGGACCACTCGTCTCTCATCAAACTACATTCAGCAACATATCAAACACTTGTATATATGTAATATGATATTTATATTAAGCAAAATAATCTTCTTACAATATGTTTCAAAAGTTACATAATAAACCTTGTTAAAAGTTTGATGTCATCAGCAGGTTCGACAAATTAAACTAACATTTAAGGCCATCCAAAAGCCACGAACACCATGAGTAACCTATTCCAAAAACTCTTACTATTTTATCAACATTAAAACTATGATATAGAATATGTTGGGTTTTATGTCCTAAAACTCATAGTTTGTAAATGTCAGATATACTTTTATCATTCAATAAAGTTGTTATTGAAGGTTATAATCAATAAGTAGTTATTGATCCAATACAATGTTCTTACTAGATCTAAATCCAATAAACTAAGGATCCTAGATTGTTACATGAGACTCAAATTTTATGTAGAGACATAAATATACATCAAGTTTGAGTTAACAGTCTAAATGGTCTATAGTATAGGAATATGGTCGGGCGCCTTATTCTGGGGACACTATGGATGCGGCCCACTTTGTAGCTAGTACGAACGATGTGGTCCTAATTCATTCATGTTAAGACATACGAGTGGGGGCATCCCGTGCAAAGAGTTTGCATAAAACCGGACCATGAAATAGTCACTTTTACTTTATAACACCGCTTACTGTGTGAAACTGACTATTTCGACTTTGATGGCCTAAGTAACTCGATCTTAATCTTGAGCTAACTATGAACTTCTGTTTACTCGGGATTATCCTTAGATTTACATGGATGAGAGCAGCTGGCTCAATAAGCCTCCCATTTCAGGGGTAAAACTAGGTAGATAGGTAGGGACATATGGTGCAAGAAGGAATTCACTCCTACCTAATTTTGGGATAGTAGAAAGGTTGTTCTCTTAAGAGCTGAATCCAGGTCTTAGACAATTGACGCCACCCTTATCAAAAGGTTTGAGGGGATTTTTTGATTTGATAGTTGGACTACAAATCATTGTTCATCAGAGGATTAATGAGACTTAAGGAACAAGAGGTAATTATAGGGGTAAAACGGTATTTTGACCCAGCAGTAATTACGAACAACATGTGAAGGGTCGACTTACCGATCATGGTTATATCAAATGGACATAATATATCTACAATGAGGAGAGTGCAGCTACGGACTTTAATGGAGTGACCCGGTAGTTAACGAATGTTGATTAACTAGGTTAAATAGTTTAACTGATTAATCTCGGATCGTTGGAGCTCCTGATTTGTAGGTCCATAAGGTCCCCTGGCTAACTCATATAGGAATAAACTTGGAATAATTTGAAGGAATAATTCGAATCTTACGAATTACGTTAATCATACGAGATATGGTTAAGTAATTGATATATGATATCAATTGAGAAATTTGGTCAAAATATTTAAATAGGATTTAAATATTAAAATTATGAATGCGGATTCATAATCGGAGGTATGGATTTTGTCAAACAGTCGGATTTCGGAAAAAGTCAAATAGTTGACTTTGACCTGAGAAAGTCAAAGGTTGTCTAAGAAGATTAAAATAATGTTTTTAACCAAGATAGTAGAAAATTCTACTAACTTGTTGAGTGGAACATTTAAATAATCTCAAAAAATCTACTTTTTGACACTTAACCATGGCATGCATGAGTGGAATGTGTGTTGTAAGCTTTTGATGAACTTAGACATGTATTTTGACACTTAACCATGCCATGTATGAGTGGAGTATATGTTGTAAGTTTTTGGTAAACTTAGACATGCAAGAGTTGCATGTAATTTGCTTATTTAAGAAGGGTTTTGTTCAAACATGAAAAGTCTTGGAACCTTTGGTCATTTGATGGTTTTGAAAAAAGCTTACATAACTCTTTTTAGCTCCATATCTCTCCCAAATTTTCCTTCTCTAAAAAGAGTCTCACCACCCTATTCTAAGTCTTGAGAATAGCTAGGAAGACCTCTTGCTGGTCCTCATTGGAGCTATTTGAAGAAATTTGAAAAGCTACAAAGGTATGCAATTTTCTCTATCTTTCTCTAAGCATCATAATGTATGATCATGTATGTTTCATCATAGGTTGTAATGTGTATCTAGATTATTATTTCGATCATTGCTTGCTCCCACTGCGCATGTATGATATTGTCCATCAGAATAACATAGCCAAAATCAATCAAGAATTCCATGCGTAATCACCATTTAGCAAAACAATACAAATAAGTATATAAAGGAAATTGAGAAGCAATTTACGAGAACAACACTTAATAACTCACGCCACATTTCAGCACAAATGTATGAAAGTATTAATTGCAAACACAAATTATTAAGGTAGTGTTGAGTTGTTCAATGGTTAGTGTTGAACTGTTATAGTTTTTGCAAGAGGCTGGTTTCTGATGTAAACTATTCTATACAACAGATGACTGTAATCTCAAATTCATACTACACAATTTATCATAATGGTGAGCAACCCTCTTTCTTTCTTATCCTTGAATGAATCAAGATACACCGTCATGGATACCTAAATCAGATAAAAAGATATGAATTTTTGAGACATAGTTCCCTCAAAAAATCAAATGAAACTTTTTCTTCTCAAGTTAGACAAAATTAAATTAACCAATAGAGTCTAATCCTGAGAGAAAAATAGAACGCATATCCCTACCAGAATCCACTAACATTCATGTGCATTCATTTAATTTATGAATGACGTAAATTTGGTATAATTATTTATATCACTTTATGAACCTTTATTACAATGAAATATCTTTGATTGCATTTTCTTTAATCAAAGTATCTATTCGTACATCAATCAACAACTTTTTATATAGTTAAACAAATAGAGTAAAGGGCTAAAATGAGCATAACTCAGCGGTAATTGGTATATATCTCCAATTAAAAAGTTGTGAGTTCGATCCCCCACCCCGTATATACTGAAAAAAACAAATAGAGTAAACGTTTGTTAGGAAGTTTATACAACCTTCCATAATCCCAAAGTTGTCTCAAAAATACTTTTGGAGGGAACTATGTTGAACTATGTCTCAAAAATGATAACAGTACAAGAAATTAGACATCAATGCATCGACAAAAGATCATTCACTAAAACATTCCGTTCGTTTGCTTCAGTATATACGAACAAGTGAAAAAATCACTTCTATTAACCATATGTCCAACTCAAATCCAATCATATATTTTCTTCTTTCAAGTCAATGATCGTAAAAATAAGCATGTTGTTCAAGCAAAAGATGAGATCGTCAATATCAGGAGAAAAAAATTGATCAAATCTCATGGGAATCACTTTAGAAGGGAAACGTGGAAGAGAAAAACAACTTACCAGGTGCGAGGGCCGAGACTGTAGTTCTTAGGGTGCGAGTTCCACACGTTGAGTGCCCCGTGATTGGATTGTGTGAGAGATTAGGATCGAAAAGTCTCGGAAGGCTTTCGAACATCTCTAGGAGCAGCAAAGACTTTCCCCCAAAGATCTTTATTACACCAAATAAATGGAAGCTAATCTTCAAAAAGTCCAAGGAAAAGAAAAACTAGCAAATAGACTTTTTCTTTATGCGTGTACAGGAGTAAAATCTCACTAACTCCATCTTTTTGCTTAACATTTTCCCCTCCTAAATGTAGCTTGTGATTATCCCAAAATTGATGCTTCACATAACATCCCCAAGAGCCAAGCAAACCGTCTGCAAGAGACGATGAAAACAAAAGATAAATATTCGAGACGTACCAGTGAAGAATGTGGACGAATCTAGGGCTTCGATGCGCCGTCGCTCGAAGAGATGGAGGCCGCTATCAGAGTTCTTCGTTGCTCGGGCCGCTGGATCGTCCTCGTCGCATGTAATGGAGCTGGGTTTGCACTAACAATGGAGCTCGTTCGCGTGGCGGAAGGAGGTAGAAATTTTTCAGAGTGACAAAGTTTAATGGTGAAAACTAAAGGCAGGGTTAAAAAATGTTTGGTCACTTTTAATGGCAAGTTGGGCCTCACCAAAGACGAGCTTACAATGTGGGGCCTAGTCCGACATTGAAGCATAAAATTTAATTTCTTTTTATAATTTTAGCACCTTTTTACCTTGTGGGACATTGTTTCCTCGGTGTTTTTTTTCTTGTCTGACATTAAAACCCAGATTTCTAGTAGTAGCATATCAATATTTATGGAGTTCCATCCCAAAATCAATTGGTTAGAGGAATATCCCATTTATAATATAGATCCTTGTTAGATCTCTTGTCGTTGAATCCTTAACAAGGACAGCTCGCCTTATCCATATATATAAACTCTTTAGGTTATAACTTAAACACGATCCTCTTGTATGTGAACTACATAGTGTTCAGGATTAAATTCATAACTTTTGATTTTTAGAAAATGGATAATAAATAATACATGAAACAAAATAATCAAAAAAATATTTTTCCAATAAATAATAAAATATTTACTGATTGGACGTATAAATCCCTAACAAAAACATGTCTTTAAGAGTACTAAATCTTCCTATCCCTCTACTAGACCCTTCTAAGATACTATTACTAAACCTTTTTTTTTTAAGAAAATAAGTACTAAACCCTTAAAGGGGTGTTTGGTTCGCTATTTTGTCATGATTTATTAAGTGTGGGTTTGTGTTTGATTGGTGCAGGAAATAAGTTTATTAAGTATGAATTTGTTAAGTCTGTGTTTAGTTGGTGTTAAAGTCTGGATTTGTTAAATTTGTGTTTTGTATTTTGTTATACTAGTTTTATTTAAACTTGTGTTTGGTTGGTTGAGTTTTAATTTTCTTTTAAAAAAATATAATTGATAAACTAATTATTTAATTAAAATAATTTAAATTATTTTACAAAAGTCAATTTTCTTATGAAATTAGGAAATACTATTTTTAGGATATATAAAATATTTTTAATACATTTGTCCATCCAATTTTTTTTCAATGATTAATTTTTAAAATAAATATTCAATTATCTATGAAAATACTTTTCCAGTAAATCAAAGTCTAAACAAGAGAATACAAATTCATTCAATATAAGTTTTAATGTAGATAAAATGTTGTCAACAATTTATTTAATTTTTTACAATTACATTTTATTACAAAGTGAAAACCTTTTAAATAATACTTGTTTAAAAATTATTAACTTCATACATTAAAATAAATATGTAAAATTAAAACAAATAATTATATAAAATTATAACGTCTTTTACAAATATAGTTGACAACAAAAAGTAAATAAAAATGATAGAAACAAAATGAACAACTATATAAAACGAAAAAGAAAACAGCTGGAAATAGATAGCAAGATAAAAAGAAAATTAGATTTTTCTTGGATCATTTGGGGTAAAAAACTAGAGAAAAAAATGTTGATATATGATTTAATTATTTATTACATCTAATTTTAATTAAATTGATTTACTTATTTATAATTAAAATTATAATTAAGTAATATTCTTCATTTATTTAATATATTTAATTAAAAAAATTAATGCATTTTAAAAGAGAGAATAAAGACAAAATATACACTGTAGCAACTTAGGTAGTGAAATAATATTTACTGTAGCAAACTTGGGGTGTAATAGTATTTACTGTAACAAACCTGAGTTTATAAAACTGTGAAACAAACGTGAGTTTGTGATAACAAACCCTACTCTCTGTTTTCAAAATGGTGAACCAAACACTAGCCACAATTGTTAGTAATCAATCACATTATCGAAATTCTTTTACTAAATTCTAAAATCTACCACTTTTATATCATTATTGCTCCAATCATATGATTCCAATAAATCCCATAATAAGTCTATCCATACCTAAGCATATAATTTTTACATTCAAATTAAATCCTCATGAAAATTATTAAAATCATACCACTGTAGAATAATTATTCTATGAAGTTAAAAATAAATAGCCATTATTACGAGTAAAAGTTAACTACACATGTGGAATAACTAAGGAAATAATAAAATGATTATAGATTTGCTTATTTTTTGTGTACAATGTATTAGTTTATCTCATATTACAATATGTTAGTTCCAAGAATTAAATAAACTCACACACATAATAAGTAAAAAATGACATAATTCATATTCAGCGTAATCCCATATAGTCTAATAATCCATATTCAACAAGTAAGAAAGAATATGACTTTTTTTCCCAACGTTTTATTTTTCATTGGCATTTTCAGCCTTCAGCAATGAATTGTCCTTTCGTGGTGATGAAAACTTCAATTTCGTCCCCAATTTCCTGTTATATGATTTTCGTAACATTGAGAAATATGCCCATTGTCAAAAGAAAAAATTCATAGAGTGAGAACAAATAGAAACTTCCTTGTTTGAAACATCTACTCAATTTTTGGAAACATAATTTTTAACTTAGAAACAAAAAAAACAAAGAACAAAATTATTTACCAAACATATATATGTTTATAAAAAAAAGAAGAAACGTTTTTATTTTGCATGTTTCGGTTTTTATTTCTTCTTTTTTTATAAACAAGAAAAAAAGTGAAAACGTTACTTACAAGTCCTTACAAACTAAATGGACAAATTTTGTACAAGAAAAGGCAATTAAAAACCTAAGACCAAAACAATTAACTTTTTCTAATAAAAATAGTTGACTATTTACCCAACTTTATCGTTGAAAAATTGATAACTCATTATTTGAAAAAAAAAAATCTCTATTTTTAATATTTATCTCTTAATTGTCAAACATTTAACCGTAGTATCCAACTCAGTATTTTTACCGTCCTAACTTGAGAGAGAGCTCTCAAATAAGGAATTAACAGGATTGCAGTAATCACGGGATTTGCTGCTGCAACTGGAAGCAGATGTGAAGCTTCGTGAATTATTTGAGCTGCCTAGTACCTAAATGTGGTTCTTTGACAAGGCTGTTTTAATTTTTCAATGCCTTGGTCAAAATACATTTTTTTTATTTCTATATTTATATGGAAATTGTTGACCATATTATTCCAAACAATTTAAATTTGTTTGAATGTGGGCGTATTCATGAAGCCTCAAATCTTCTCATCATCGTTCATGGTTTCCAACCAATAGTGAGACACTCAACTGTCCCTTGCATCTTTCAGGAATTTTTAATGATTGACTCACACCCTCCCACAAATATTATAAACATATATAGAAAAATAAAAGTGTCAAATATATATTTTTAAAAATATCAATCAATCTTTTAAAAGATTCTTTCTAACATATAATGTGTCTAACATTAATCCAATTACACAAAGGGACCCAATAAAATAGTTTATCACATATTTTTCTTAAAATGTATTTTAATTACCTAATTATTCTATTACACAAAATAGCTTGTTTAATTGATAAAGTTGATTTGGTAATAAAGAACTTGTACAAAGAACAATATGTTAAGATAAGATGTATCCATACAAATATGGTAAAAAGTTTAGAAATGTGTGACAAAAAAATAGATAATCGAAGTTATTATTGATAACATGAACTTAACTTTAATTGACATTTGTCTCTGATCAAGAAATTATGAATTCGAATATTCTCATCCCACTTGTCATATCCAAAAAGAAATAATAATAATAATAATACTAATAATAATAAATAAATCCAAAGTCATTGTTTAGTAATTTTGCATTTGTAATCGCACACTCTTGAACAATTATTACAAATATCCTCCAAAATAAATCAACATATTTATATTTTATATATCACATCCACAATATCAGCCAGTTTCTGAGCTTGGGTGCAGCCATTTGATTAAAAAAAAGAAAAAAAAAAAAGAAGAAGAAGGAGAAGAACACACCTCTGATAGCTTAAACAACAGATTAAAATTAGGGAGAGGAAATGGGAAGATTATTAATAGAAGTAAGTGGATGAGGAACCGCCGAAGCCGAAGCCGTAGCCGTCGGCCGGCGTATCCGGGAATGGCGGCAAAACGGCGGCGTTTGAATCGTAGCTCATAAACGCGTACTCATTGTAAGAAGAAGACGCATCCGGTGGGAGTGGAGGGAGCTCTGTGCTGTCGGCCTGTGGCATGCCAGTGTCCATGAAGGCTGTTACGGGCTGGTAATTCGACGGCAGGTCGACGTCGTGGTCGAAGTCGGAGTTGGACAGCCAGTTATTGCCGGGGAATGGGCTGGTGGCGAAGGGGTCGTGAAGGGCGAAGGAGAGTTGGTCGTTTTGGGTTGGGGTTGGAATTGGAGGAGGGAAAGCGTCGGCGGATTCGTCGGGGGAGATTATGGAGGTGATGGAGGAGCCGTGAGGCATGTCGGAGTAGACGAAGTTGGTGCGGGCCTTGGAGCCGCGCATGGACCGGGCGGCACGGTCATATGCCAATGCCGCCTCCTCGGCCGTGTCGAATGTTCCGAGCCAATGCCTCTCCTTTGTCGATGGGTCTCTAATTTCAGCTGCGTATCGCCCCCACGGTCGCCGCCTCACTCCAAGAAACCTTGTGGTCTCTTGCTGTTGTTGCTGCTCTTGCTGTTTTCTCCTCGGCTTCGACGAGGTCGAAGTTGAGTTGGTTTTGGAGTCGGTGAAGTCCATATGAAAAAAATAGAGAAAAAAAAAGGGAAAAAGTAAAGAGAGATTAGTGTGTTTTTGAAGTTTTAGAGTAAAATGGAATAGAAAAGGGAATGATTGTAGGCCTGGTTTTAGGGGTGTTGCATATGATGGGGGTTTAAATAAGCAAAATTTCTCTAATTATATAATCTAATTCCTCTCTTTTTTGGCAAAACTGAAAGAGGAAATTAAAATCCACTGAGTGGGGCCCAACTAACTGTGCATGATAATTGGTCATCTATAAATCAAACATATGAGAAAAGGGAAATGGCGCATGTGATACTCTCAAATCACTTTTTTCTTTTCAATACATAATAATTATTTTTTTTGGAAACATTTAATAAATTTATAGTTTTGAATAACTTCAATGAATTTTTCCTATGAATGGAGGGATCAATTTGTTGGTGAATTTTTTAATCTTTGTTCCCCTAACTTATTATTTATAAATGATACTATGTTTATATCTCAAATTAAAGTCGATTGATAATCATTTCATTTTTTATTTTCTGTGTTAAAAAATTGTTTCTGATTTGTACAATCTCACTGATACGTTTTTATCTCTCTTAAAAATAAATTTGAATTCTTAACCAAATTAAAAAACTAAAAATAAATGTTTTTTAAAGTAGTAGTATGAAAAAGAAAAAGAAAAACAGGCGAATGCAGTATTTCTAAGCTTAATTTTTAAAAATAGAAACAAAAAATGAAATATACTTACCTGATGATCCTTAAATAATTGAGTCATCTCTATTTAGTAGTAGCAATATTATAATTGATTATCTGGATAACCTAAAATTTGCCCTATCCAAAAATTTAAGACATATATTTGGCTTTCTTAATAATAAAAGCGAGCTCTTATATCAAAAATTACCTTATATATGGCAATATGATAAGTACTCCATATTTGCTCAATTAAATTAGTTTAATTACTTGCCTTACTCATAATATAGCATAGGAAAAACATGGCATTCACATGTGTTGTCCCATACGTGAGTTCATCTTAACAATTTCATAGTGGTAAGAAATGTAAATGCACAATGAAATTAAAGACAATGCAAAAATTAATTAGAATAACTACTTTAGTAATGAAGAAATTTGCATCCCTTCAAGTCTTTCCTCGTTTTAGTGTGATTAACCTTGTAAAGAATCTCTGTTATTATAAAAAGAAAATTATAAAAAGAAATAAAAACCAAGCATAGGATCAATTTTCTTGTAGAAAACTTTAACTTTGGGTGGATTGACCATGAAGAAGTTTAATTAGGAGAGATCATGACAATCTGTCAGTATATAAAATATTTCATTTTTCAAGGTCAAAAGGTTAAATCTCTCATTTTCTGTGTTGAATGGAAAAAAAAAATACTTTTATGTTGGAGAATAGAAATTCATGTTAGTGCATGGATCTTTCTCCCTCAATTTCCTCATTAAAATGGGATTAAGAAATAAAAAATATTGCATCAAGGTGTTTGCAAGAGCCAACATTAACGGTAGATAATAAAAATTTTCAAAGAATTTGGCAACAAAGTTATTTATTTATTTTTTATAACTGAAGTGATTTCAATTTATATTCCTCTTATGTGTTTAAATATATATATATATATAATCGATTCTACTTAAATTAGGTAGAAGAGAAGTAATTCAGATATGTTATAAACTTTTTGTTACGTTACTAATCTTTTTAATGTCAGATTCTTAATAATGCACCCTCAAGATAGTGGATCTTTTTGAGAGCTCACCAATCTTGGTCGAATTCCATGTTTGGACCAAATGCTAGTTTGAGTTTGTTGGACTTTAATACCATATCAATATTATGCAGTTCTATCTCAAATCCAACTGGCAATGAGAGAAGTAACCATATACATTATCAGCTTTTTGTTAGGTCACTTATCTTTTCAACCTGGGATCTTAACTCTAATATCCTACATTTTTTTCATTAAGATTAAACTTTTATATTTGAATTACATTAATTTCAAATATTTTTTTTGTTCCAAACAAGATAACAAATTTTAAATTATCGGCTGAATTTCGAATCATATAATTTAAATTTATTTCATATTCCAAATAGGGGGTTAAAGAGCTAAATTACTAAAAGATAATTATCAAGTTACAACATTTCAAACCTATAAGGTTTTTCTCCTTTATTAGCTTTTGATTATTTGAAATCTCGTTGATGGGGACGAAGAGTACGTCAAATACCTTTTTGAATGGAATCCCTCCCAGATATGATTGATCATCAATCACTAAATTTTCTTTATTTCTAACTTGGACAAATCATTATAATTAATTAGAAGTACCTCTAAAGCTAACTAATTTCTTCTTAATTGAACTACTTTAAAGCCTATTCAAACATCATCTAGCACAACACATTTGACATTCACAAATGTTGATCCCACATGCATGTTGAAATTCTAATCATAATTATTTTAAAAATATATGTGTATATATATATATATATATATATATTATACATATATTTTTTAGTTCAACAACGCATGTGGTGGTGAGGATTCAAACCTCGACATTTTAATTAAAAATATAGGTTTTAACCAATTGAACTATGTTCAGATTGAAAAAAAAGAAAAAAAAAATTATACTGTACAAAGAGAAGAGAAAAGTAAACAAGGAAGAGTATAATTAGGAAATTAATTAGTTATATAAAAAATTTTAAAAGGGTTATAATTTGAAGCCAATGATTTATGCAGTCAACAATGAATGGGAAAATGATCCACTCGATAGGCATTATAATGGCATGTTCTCCATCAATCAGCTAATTATTAACAAAAGATGAGAAGTTTTTTTATTTATTATTATTAATTAAACAAAATTAAACTAAATAATATCTGAAAAGTGTGTAGAGTTTCTGAATGATCATGATATTCAAAAAAGCTAACTTATTCTTTCATCTCAAAGCTAATTAATTAGTTAATTAATTTAAGGTTAAGACTTAAGAGACGGCCAATCATGATTTGTGTCCTAACCAAATCACCAAAACTCACACATTCAATCAGAGAATAATACGCATGCAAAACCCTTTGAAGGAACTTTATCAAAACCCCAAAAAGAAGGAAAAAAAACATGACGCAGCATATGATTGCCTAAGGCTAACAGAGAGACCTATTCAAATGTTACCATCATTTCCTTCATCATTCAAAAATCTCAGAAACTCCCCTCCTTATGGCTTTTTCTCTCCCCCACCTTTTAGCTTTTTGCATGCTCATGATTTCCCTTCATTATTTATTATTGTAATGACAGTATAAAAAATTAGGGTGGAAAAATAATTTTTAACCCTCTAAACTTGATGGGATGTATAAACTTTTAAATCTAAGTTTTCAATTTTATCATCAAAGTTGCAATTTTTATCCTAAACTTGAATAAATATGTTTATGGAGATCATCCACAACGTGGGAGGGAACCAATGGCCTCTACAATGATAGGACTAAAAAGAGGTTGCGAACCAGCCGATCGAGGACACGATGTGGGTTGAATATGAGCCTTTGACCTCGTCAAAGCTGCCAACCGCGAGGGACAATGGTAAATCGACAACGTCGCAAAGGACGTTACCTCGACATGTCACCAAGATATATGATAAACTAACCAGCCAAGAGCCCAGAATTCAAACCAGGATTTGGCACCTCTCTGTCTGGCATTCCCTGCGATCTGATCTAGTTCTGAGCTACTTAGAAGAGCGTAGACTATCCCTATAGACCAACATGAGTCCTTTCAGGATGCTTTGTCCTCATTGGAGTTCTTACGATTGAGTTACCGAAAAGAAAGGTGCACCTTATCATAGGTAGTAACTATTATTTCCTTAAGCTTTCTTAACTATATTTTCTATGGTCTCAGGATTCCTCTCATTCGGATGTGGTATCGATTCATTCTAGTCGGACGTTACATTTATTCTGATGTGCATTCAATTAATTACTAAACATGGTCATAGTACAAAAATTGATGGTCATAATACAAAAGTGTATGGAGCTTGATGCTACAGTCAGATTATTATTGAAATATAGAGATTTATTATCAATTGTCGACTTTGTGCACTGATCGAACTTAAATTATTGCATGACTTTGACTTTCATTGATAATAAAAAATTTTCTAAGACTAAATTTACATCTAAATTTTTGTTAAATGAGTGGGTGAAACGAAGTCGAATTTAAATAGAAAGTAAAATTTACAACATTTGTCCAAGTCTAAACATAATAATCCATAAAAGTTTGACTATAATGTTTATAGTTATTATATACCCACATGTTTAAAGATGAAGAGAGTAAAAATTAAAAAATAAATTATCATCAAAACACACCATTAGTGTAAAACCTAACTTTTTATTTTTCGACAAAACAAACACCAAGAAACTTTTTTAATTAATTGGTGTGACAAAATTGTTAAATAGAGGAGTCTCCAACAAAAGTAGTACCAAATACATATTTGATTTTTGACAATGTCATGTTACCCTCTACATGTTACACACGAGAGAGAGAGAGAGAAAATATAATAATTATCTAAGCCATGTGCATCCATTTTGTGCTAAATACAATGATACGCTCCACAATCATCTCTTAATTAAAATTTGAAAGTTTTGATTGGCTTTTTTGTCCTTTTAATTAACAATTAATTAATAAAAGTAATGTGGGTAGTTTAATTAGAGAGAAAATTAAAATACCCATTGCTTAATTAAGTTGTATATATGAACACACACATAAACCCCCATATGACGGTTTGTTGGGTCGCATGTGACAAGGACAAAAATGACTTTTCCTCATTTCTTTATTTTCTTAAACATCTCAACAATGGTCGGTTCTTGACTTAATTGACCACATCCCCTTTATCTAAACTCAACTACTCATGCATTATCATCCTTTTATTTTATTTCTTAAATTATCCCATCTTCTAATTTTGACAATATTATTAAGTTTAATTAATTTTTCTTTGCATTTACCGGTGATTTAACCTAATAACATGCAAGGTTTTAGACGTTTAGTACCTATTATTTTGACACTATATTAAATCACCACTAAATTTTTAAAAAATATAATCCGATCGTTGTATCATATCTATATATTTGACCTCAACTAATACATTTGAGTCTATGTATGAAGATATTATTAGAGGTGAAAACATAACTTCAATGAATACAGTGACATGCAGGTTAGAAATATAGAAAACTTTTAGGTATAATAGATAAGTTAGAACTTTGTTGAGATTGCAAGGAGGGCAAACAAAGTCTCACATTTGTCAGGGAAGAGAGTCATAATGGTATATAGACGAGAATAATTTTCTTTATTGATATGAAACTGTTTGAGTGAAACTAAAAGTAAAGACTTTGCAGATAATATCATATTATTGTAGACTGTTATTAACACTGGACAATGCATCTTAATCTAGAAGTAGTGTGCTGGTAATATATGGAAAATACAAATTTACGTTATTTTTCACCCATCAAGAATTAACTGTTTTTGATGCCTTGGATTTAAACAATACTCTTAAATTATTTATAAAAGCAAGTCCTAATTAATTATTGATAGTAATAATATATATGAGAGGGAGCCGGTCGATATCCAAATCCAAGAGCATATTAGTTATAGGTTTTTTTTTTTTTTAAGTCTTTTCGCAGCTTTTCAGTATTGTATTGGTTTGGGATTGCCGGAAGATTTGACTTTTATTACGTGGGTGCTTAGCCCTCCCACCTTCCTAGAAACTCCTGCGTCCTTGACCACAACTTACCTAAATTGAAGTTGTCGTAAACTATACTAATATTTATCAGGCTCTATGTACTTCAATATCCTAACTCTCTTTAGTTTATCAATTTATATTAGATTTTATTTTTTGATCGAAACTCCTACTCATTGTTAAGGACAATGGTACTCCAAGTACTCCGAGTATCTCTACAAAAGGATTCACCGACACAGTTAGGTTTAAACCATGGTTCTGATACCATTTATTAAGGACAACGGTACTCCAAGTATCCCGAGTATCTCCACAATGGTATGATATTTATCAGGCTCTATGGACTTCAAGATCGTTACTCTAAGTATCTCCACAATTGCATGATATTGTCCGCTTTGGACATAGCTCTCACGACTTTGTTTTTTGTTTCAAACAAAAGGCCTCAACCTCACTACTTTTTTGTTCAACACTCAAGGATTCACCGACACAGCTAGATTTAGAGCATGGCTCTGATACCACTTGTTAAGGACAACGGTACCCTAAGTAGACTTTGTTTTTTGTTTCACCCAAAAGGTCTCACACCAATTAAGATAATTGTCCTCTCTTATATACCCATGATTATTCCCTTCCTTAGCCAATGTGAGACTTTGTTTGTAATCACCTTACAAACTTAACACTAATATTCATCGGGTTTCATGGCCCCTCAAGATCGTAACTCTTTTTGGCTCATCGACCTTAGCTAGATTCCATTTGAGCGTTTAGGCTCTGATACCATATTAATTCTTGGGAACGCTACTAAAGTCCTAGATTGAATAAATAAGGGGAAGATCATGGATATAAATGAAGATAATTATCTTCATTAGTATTGATGTTGGAAATTTTGCCTCCTAATTGGTTCTCGCCAAATGTGCACCAAGCTCGATAATCACGGGATCGGATACTTGCAAAACCGAACAACCCTAACTGGTGTGATTTCGGTCACACTAGCTCCAATGCTTAAGTCAGCGATGGGAGGATTACTAAATGAAGTACTTAGGGTTTATTTGCTTACCTCTAGGGTTCGGTTCCATTTATAGAAGTCTTGCCTTTTGGAACCTTCTCGTTGAGCCCATCTGTCCGTCGTTACTGGATCACAGGGATTCGTGGACCGGGGCACCTTAAACAATGGTAGGGGAGAGAAAGTGGGCTCGACCTATGGGCCGAGCCGGGGTCGGTATTGAGCCCCGGCTCGTTCGGTCTGTAGCTGGGTTTGGGCATCTCTTGTCTGTAGAGGCTCATTTCCTTGGCCGGATCCAATACCATAACAGTTGCCCCCACTCTCGAGATAATGCTCTTCCGACCGTCTGATCTCATCATTTCGAGAGTACATCTGTAGGTGTTGGAATATCTGGGATCGACTTTTGCCAAAACTACCATTGCAGGTGTTGGAGAAGGTCAATGCTACCTTCTTGTTGAGCCCATCCAATCCATCGCTGCTGGATCACAAGGGTTCATGGACCGAGGCACCTCAACCACTGGGAGAAGAGAGAAAGTGGGCTCGACCAATGGGCCGAGCCTACTTAGAGCTGAGCAGGGGTTGGAGCCGACCCGGTCGGCTCGGTGTTCCCTTCGTCGTTGCTTTCTGCTTCATGGTTAGGAGGTAAGCTATTGGTCGACTTCGGTTTCGCCCTCCCAGAACTAGGTCACGAACGTCCTAGCCAGGTCTTTAAAACTTGAAATTGACCCTCGCTTCAACTGTTGAAACCATACCCTGGCTGAGCCATTTAGGGTAAAGGAAAACACTCAGCATCTAATGGCATCGATCATCCCGTAGATGTCCATCCATTTTCGGTAGGCATCGAGGTGGTCTATCGGGTCGGTTGACCCATCGAATTGCTTTATGGCCGGGAGCTTAAATTTTGGAGGGCCTTTTCTCTTATTATTTCTTCCGTGAACGGAGAGTCGACCTGGTCTATCAATTCTTCGAGGTCAAATCCCTTCTCCTTTTGGCTTAACAGCTTCTCCAATGGCTCGGGTTGATCCTGTGACCTTTCCTTGTCGATGTTGATAAGTCCAAGGTCTCCTCGGTCATCTCGGCATTCATTGCCTCCCATGAGTATCAGGGACTTCGGTTGCCTCACGACTTGCTACTGTCCTGACAGATCGAAAATTCAGGTACGTTGTTTGTCATTCCCTCTAATTTTCAACTTGCTCTGGGCGTTTGCAGTCGATTCCTTTGCCCCGTTCAACTCCGAGGCTTTACCCTTCTGAGGATCCTTGTCGAGGGGTGGCGGGTTCACTTCTTATTGTTCCAATTGCTAGAGTAGTCGGGACATGCGTTGATACATTCCTTCAACCTTCTCTTCTAGAGCCGCGAACCTGCCCTAGACCTGCCCAGGAACTTCAACCGTAGAGATCTCGACCGACTCTTCTATACGTTCTGGAACTTGTCGATCATTTTCTCTAGGAGTTTGCTTGACAATCTGTCGGCTCGTGCGCCTTCCACTACTCCTAGCAGGGGGTCATCAATGTTCAGCTTCCTCCTCGTAGGGCAATTCTCATCAGAGTGCCGTGGACTTTCCTCCAGATTCATGTTGCTCAATCGTGTGGTTTGTGTCGTTCCCATAGACGGCTCCAATTGTTGATGCTGTAAATTTGGCCTCTTTGGTTCTCGCCAAATGTGCACCAAGCTCGATAATCACGGGACCGGATACCTGCAAAATTGAACAACCCTAACCCGGTCTGACTTCGGTCACACTAACTCCGATGCTTAAGTCAGCGATGGGAGTATTAATAAGTACTTAGAGTTTATTTGCTTACCTCTAGAGTTCAGTCAGTGGTTCTATTTATAGGAGTCTTGCCTTCTAGAATCTTCTCGTTGAGCCCATCGGTCCGTCGTCACTAGATCACAAGGATTCGTGGACCGGGACGCCTCAACCAATGAGAGAGGAGAGAAAGTGGGCTCGGCCAATGGGTCGTCGCGGGTGTAGGGCTCTCTAGTTTGTAGATGCCCATTTACTTGGCTAGATCTAATCCCATAACAATTGGTATGAGGTATTTTAGGTGAAATAAAAAGCAAAGTCGTGAATATTATATCCAAAATGGACAATATGATCATTGTAAAGATACTCGGATGTACAAAGGTACCATTGTTCTTTTGGATCCTTGACATAAACATTTTCCTATATTAATCAGAGGTGATAAGATTTCGGTAAATAAATAAGATTTTTATTGGCGTGGGACATTTTAACTTTCAGTAAAACTAAATTCGAAAGTAGACACTATTATATTATATAAATTCAGGCTATCCAATAAACCATGAGCCAAAATAGGAAGTGAGGGAGTCAAAGAGAGAGATTATAGGTAGGTGTGGAAAAATTATAATCCCAAATTGGGTGTGCAAGTTGGTCTATAAAATCCAAAGAATGATCTTAAGATGTGAGATAATTTGGTGCATAAAAAAATGAAAAGCAGGGTTGAATTAGAAGACACACAGGCATCGATGTTTGAAATTAAAAGAATAATAATTTTAGGGTAATTGGTCTATATGTCACCCTAATGGAATCTACAATGCCTTTCTTCAGGTGATCTCATAGTGAATATTTTTGCTTCATAGTTCTAGCCCTCGCTCTCTCTCCAAATCATCAAATTTCTATGCGCATGCACATATATAGGCTACTATTTTTTCTGTGTGACCTTCCAAAACAAAAATACAAAAATATTTAGGTACGTGGTAGGAATCGAACTCACGACCTTTTGATTTGACATAAATGTTAATTACCATCGAACTATACTCGCTTTGGCACTCTGTATTATATTTTATTGTAATATTAAATTTCTCATTCGAATTATTAAAATTTCATCAACCTCTATACATATTTATCATTTACGAATATGATATAATATATAATGAAAGGTTTACGTGTTATCCTTATCAATGGGAAGTTACGAGGCGCCACGCGAAACTGTCTCATAAGGACGTGCCAGATCTCCACCACCTGCTAAGTATAGGTGAGTAGAGCGCATTGCAAGGGAAAGGGCGAACGCACCGTATGGACGCCCCCAATGCACTTAAAGGTATCAACAAACTCGCCCAGCAAGTGTCTAACACGGTGTAAGTATTGGTTTTATAAGGTGGATTCAAACAAAGTCTCACATTAGCTAGAGAAGGAGGTCATCATCGACATATAAGGACAATTATTCCATTGGTATAAGGCCTTCTGGTGGAACAAAAAACAAGACATGAGGGGTTATGCCCAAAGCGGACATTAAAATCGAAATAAATGTTGTTAAATAATGGGAAAGGAGAAAAAGAGAGTTCAAAAGGCATCGATTCAAAATGCCTCCCAATGGAATAATACCAAACAGAATTCAGAAGTGAAGCATGTCATTTATTAATTTGACTACCATATATTATAATCGGTAATCATAGAGAATATTTGACAGATATTGAGATTAAAATTTTGGAAATAGAGAAATAATGGATGAACCAAAGAGTCAAAGAAGAGTGGAGAGAGCGACAAGGGTGGTTTGAAAATCCCATGAATCTCCATTTCCAAGAAAAAAAAACGAATAAAAACAGATTGTACAGTGAAAGCTCAAAGAAAAAAAAAAACAAACAAACAATGGTCAAAAGGAAACTTTCCCACCCGCATAACATGGGAGAAAAGGAAATCGAAAAAGCAGAAGATTGTGCTTATAATTTGGTTCAAATTGAAATTTAATACAATTATATATTACAAGAAAAGTTATTGACTGTTCAAGGGGATGACAGACGTTTGAAATTAGGGAAGTTTTAAGATATCGAGGGAACGAATTGATTTGAATTGAATACGTGGTTGTCCTGTTTTAAGATATTCCCAAGACTTTGAAGTCTCCTCGAGTTTCACGTTTAAAAATGGATGTTAATGGAACATTTTGTGTCTATATAAGATTAAAAAGTGGAACCATTGTAAAAATATTGAACAATGTATCTATATTGAATAAATAATTTATGGTAATATTCAATCATTGGTTTACAACTAAATTGAATTAATCATTTGTAGATTTAGTTCTTTATAGTAAAAATATTCATATATTCGTACGGGGTTGAAAGATCTAAACTAACTTGCTAAAATATTATTCTATTTTTAAAGTTTCAAAATTTTTGGATCTTAGAAATTAAAATAATTAAGTGAGATGACACAAACACGTTTTTAACGTGGTTCGATTTCCCAACCTACCCCACGAGGCTACGTCCTAAGATTAACAATAAAAAATTAGTACAATTTACAATCAATATTGACTTATGCATAAAAGATCTCCCTTCTTAAATCATGCCGCAATACTTGATCGACTCCTCCTTCGATTGAATCTTTTCAAACACAAACTCCCCTTGTGTTGTAGTCCACCGCTTGAACTCCCTTGAATGGTGGATGTGTCTTCTCCAATAGTTGATAGAAATATTAAAAAAGAAAAACAACTCACATGATCGCACTTATTGAATTACATAAAAAATTCTCTCTCAAAATTTTACACTATAAACAATACTTGAACAATTTGAGAGAATAAAACAAACTTTGCTCCACACTTACTTGATATGTTCCAAAACTACTCAATAAATAGACCAGAAAAATTGACATGGAAGGAAAGTGAATTTATCACAATTCCAATTCAACCACAAATCTCTCAATATAATTAAAATACTATTTTCATATAATCAATCAGTAAAACGTTCCAAGAAAGATAACTAGCCGTTGGAAACATTTAAGAGCTCAAATTCAAATTCAAACATACAATTAAATTTAATTATACACCTAAAAAAATAGAGAAAATGATTAAATAAAACTTAATGTTTTTGCAAAAAAATGTCAATAAATAAAATTCCTTTCAAGGGTCAATGGTGTTATCGAGTGTTTGGGGGAAGAAACCAGGTTGTCACATGGAGGATAGGGATTCGTTGCAAGGGGACGCCCCCAAAGCAAAGTTCCATGTAGCTCGGGTTCCGAGGTGGATGATTTTATCATTCTCTCCAGAAATTAAGTTATTAATGCAGGAAAAGTGTCTAGATTCGACCTACTCAAACCCGACACGGCCGACCTCAATTCCGACCTAGGTAACCGCCTATCGGAGCCTAAACCTATAAATAGAGGATCTCATTTCACCATCAGTTATCGATTTTCTCCTCGAACTTAATATTGAGTCGGAGATTTTGTCCTCTTGTGCAGGTCTTCTCTTAAAAATTCAGGTCGGAGCAAAGATCGAGTTCGAACTTGACCAAATTTGACGTTGCGTAAATTGATGCATAAACCTTGAGAATAATGTAAATAATGTATTAGTTACATTTTGAGATTTTCTTCTTCTTTCTTTCTTTCTTTCTTTTTTTTTTTTTGAGAAAAAGAAATTAAATAGAAACTCTAAAAATCCTTAAAGGCTACAATGTTCGACAGCGAAGGTGGGAAGTTTGACAGCCATAGATAAGGCTGATTCCAACGAAGGGAAACACCGGCAAGGAGATGGCGCTCCCATTTACATCTCTGCCAACATGGATAAATTTGAAATGCACAAATGAATTTGCCAAAACTTTAATGTCTTCAACCCATGTTCCAATTTCGTTTTCTCTGATCAAATTGCCATTGATAAGATCTACAGCTTCCTATGAATCTGATTGAAAAACCACTTCCCAGAGACCTAACCGTTCGGCCAAACGTGCAGCTTCAAGGAGGGCACAAATCTCAGCCAACAAAGGAGTCTCCACATTTTGAGACTTCCTATTAGTATCAGTTTAAGTTGTTTATGTGCATTAGTTGCAGACTATTAGTATACTTACCTATAAATTAGTCATAAGCCTTCTTTATGAAGAAATAAGAAGAGCTCTCTTATCTTGATAATGTAAACAATGATACTAGTCCATCGCATAACAAAAAGGAATGTGACAAATAGCAGGTAAACAACAAGTAATCGGAAAATCATCACAACTTACAGTCTCTATGTGTGAGTTGAATACCAACTGTGATTTAGAATTATTGTTGCAGCAACCATCTCTCTTAATGGATTGATTCTTTCCTTCTTTCCTTTATGACTTCGATAATTTGGCTGATGTAAATTCAATTCATTAGTTTTCTTTTTATTTTCTTATGTAGGTCCACTAACTCTATGTATTTAGCCTAATCATGTAAAGCTTTGTAAAAACATCATCTTGAATTATATTTAGTGACTTTACCTCTGGTTTGGTTTCTCAATTCCTTTCATGGTATCAGAGGGCTATATATTGAGAGATCAAACCAAGATGGTTGCTATCTCCTTTATTGCTCACTCAATTAAAGATGAACCTACTCTCACAATCCAATCATTTCACCAGTGTTCCAGCTTGATATCAATCAAATTGAACTCCAGCAACTATTTAATTTACTCTGGAAATCTCAGGTCATTCCTCTTGTTCAAAGTTTTGGAATTGAGCATCACCTAGTCAATGAAATTCCACTAGATTCAGAAACCATAGATAAAAAAGGAAACATCACTGTTAATCCCTTATACAATACTTGGTTCCCAAATGATGGCTCGCTGACCGCATGGCTTCTAGGAATCATCACTGAGGAAGTATTGGCAATGATTGAGGGATTGGAAGCAACACGCCAAGTTCGGAATTACTAGAAGAAACTCTCCTAACCATCGTCAAGGAGAATAAAATTCACATTAGTGAATCTTTGTATAGTCTAAAGAAAGGTAATTTATCCATTGAAGAGTATGTCAAGAAATTTAAACTTTTATGTGATAAAATTGCAGCGACAAACCTATTGTTGACCTAAGCAAAGTGTTCACCTTGGCTCAAGGTTTGGGTCCTAAAATGATTTTAGGACAGTAATGTTGTCGAAGGCTCCTTATCCCATATTCAACTAGTTTATTCTTGCACTCAAATCCCATGAATATGAATCAAATCGAAGTAGAAGAAGAAAAGATCTCAATTCTAAACACAAAGCAAGCCTATTATAGCTAAAGAAGGAGAGGTAGAGGAAGAAACAAGCATTTTAATTCAAGGGGAGAGGTTTTCAACCTAGCAGAAACGTTTTATGATTTCCTTTGTTCATAAGGGTAAAAAGAAGCTAAATGGGTGCTATTTCTAACGTTTGATACTCAGAAACCGTGTTTTAAGCTTGGTTTAGTGTCCAAAACCTTTCATTTGACGTTATCTTAAGTTATACATGCAGCTATGACGTTTTTACATCATTTGGAGTTCATTTCTAATGGAAATTATGATTTTGTGCAGAAAAATATCGAACTAGGCGCTCGGCGCCTTCCTCAATCCCGTGTTTTGGTGTGATTTGAAGCTTACCCAAGCCTTTCCACGTGTCTTCCATGCATTGAATATTGTCAATTCAACAACAAACCAACTAAAAGGTGTTTGAAATGGATGGCTCCCCACAAAACCCTCAACCTCCTAGCCACCTTGAAGTTCTTACAAATACAGCAGTTCCTCTCTCTTCATTCATGCTTTAGACAATTATTTCTCAGCTTACCTCGTTGTTTCCCTTACTTTTTAGTTGCTATTGTTTTAAACCTTGCTTATTTCAAATTCATTCTTGTTTTTCAGCTTGTTACTTTCCAATTGTAAGCTTTAATCTTGTTCAATTAAAAATTCCTGCAAGTTCGTGCATCTTTATTTCTATCTTTCTCTCTATCTTCGAAGTTGTATCCACACAATCTTGTGGAATTGCCCGAGTCTTGCTCCTCAATCTTGAAAGAGAACGGGTTAGGGTCGTTTGGGTTACAACTCCACTATTTCAGCTTGTTTAATTCAATTCATCTTTTAATCATGTCGTCTACTTCCATCAACGTTCAATTATGTTTTTCCTTAAAATTCATGAGCTAAATTTATTTTCCCAAGCCCATTATAGATAGTTAGCTAAAGTTTTTAAAATTCAACAAGGCAAAAGGCGTTTTTCTTCTATTTTATCACTCAAAGTTGTTTTCATAAGTTAAAACTTGATTTGCCCAATTAGTGTTTTAACCAAGCATCAATACTGAAAATGTTGATACATTTTCACAACTTTAATGATTTAACTTTGGAGAGAAATACCGTAGACATAAAGATTTCGCTCGAGTAGTGGAGACATAGGACCTCGACCTAAGGTTACGGTTGGTTTTTATTAAATTAAGATCTTTTTTTCTAATAGACATATTAGGAAGGGTCTTATACCTTCAAAATCACTTAGACATAAGAAGATGACGAAGTAAAACCGAATAAAATTTGTGAGAGGCACCTGACGCCTAGTTGGAAAAAATGGTTTTATTTTTAGCTAATTCGAGTTAACTGGGTGGGTTTATTGCATTGAGTCTTTAAATATCAAAACCAACATTATCCTTATTATTTGTTATCCAAAAATCAATTACAAAGTCACTCATAAACAACATTTTCATTAAAAAGACTTCATTTGTTCTTGAGGATCGATGCTCAGAATACTCATTCTGCTTTACTACTTGTGACGGGTGTACACTTGCGCTCTATCATTTATTGTCATTCCAAAATCCTAAACAAGTTTTTGGCGTCGTTGCCGAGGTTTATTTGTTTTAGTTTGTTATTCATTTTTGTGATCGGTTTTTGTGATTGTCGTTTTTGTTCTCAAACACTTTGATTTATATCCAACCACGGAGGTCATTGTTCAGTGCATGAGTACGGATTCATTTCTGTTGCCATTTGATCCTGAAATTGAAAGAACATATCATAAGTTGAGAAAAGAATAGAGACTCAGAAAATAGAGAGAAAAGCAAAAAAAGAAAGAGAAAGAAAGAAAATTCGAAAGCGAAAGTGAAAGTACAATCACCGTTATGGACGAGATTCCACCACAAAATCTTATAGATCCACCAGTTGTTAACAAAAATATGGTAGGTCAACAACAAAATAATGAGTTCAATCATATCTTAATGGCAAGTAATAGAGACGTGGCTATGCGAGAATTTGTTGCCACAACATTCCAGAATTTGGATTCTATCATCCTAAATCCCATTCTAGAAGCCGCCAACTTCGAACTGAAGCCCCTTACGTTTCAAATGCTTCAGACATTAGGACAGTTCGACGGGCGTGAACACGAATATCCTCATGACCATCTCAAAAATTTTCTTCAAATTGCCGGTGTATTTAGATTTCCAAATATAACCGATGATGCATAAAGGTTAACTCTTTTCCCATTTTCTCTTAAGGATCAGGCAAGAACATGGCTCAACTCGTTCCCGCCAAGATCAATTACAACACGAGGGTCACTAGTAGAGAAGTTCCTTACAAAGCATTTTCCTCCTACTCGCCATGCTGACATAAGGGAAGAGATTGTCACCTTTAGACAATATGATCGTGAACCAGTGCACGAGGCATGGGAGAGATTCAAAGAGTTGCTGCAAAAGTGTCCATGGATTACTAACATGTATCCAGATCGAGCAGTTCTTCTGAGGTTTGGACCATCCCATTAAGATGATGCTCAACAATGCTGCAAATGGAGCCTTCACAAAGAAGACCTTCAACGAAATAGTTGATATTTTGGAGGACCTAGTATCCCACAATGAGCTATGGTGTTCTCAAAGGTCGAAACCTATACCTAAGAAGCAAGATACAGCAAGAGTGTTGGCATTAGACATTGCAACTTCGATGCAAAAAGAGATGGTGACAATGAACCAAATGCTAAGGAGATGGCCTTGGACAGGAAGAATACACCAGCCACACTGGTGCAACCTTCCCGTGTAACCTGAATATACTGCCCCTTCGCATGTTTTCCAAATTAATGAAATTGTTTGTTCCTATTGCAGTGATAACCATCTTGTAAGGGTATTTTCGTAAGTTGAAAAAAAATAAAAAAAATTGGAAATTGAAAAAAAAAGGGGCTTGTGTGTGAGCTGTGGAAGGGAACACGTGGAAAGGAAAAAAAATAAAAAAGAAAAGAAAAGGAAAAGGAAAGGGAAAGAAAGGAAAAGAAAAGAAAGAATTGAATCGAAGAGAGAAAGTTACGAAAAACAGGGGGGTTTCGATAGTTGAAGAAGAAGGGGTTGAAATCAGAAGTTGATGGTCATTTTGGAGCGGGAATTGAAGAGCCAACAACAATAGTTAATGAAAAGTGGTAATTTAACTTGTTTTTTTGAAGAATTTTGAGGAAATAGAAGTTAAGATTGGCTTGTGGGTTTGATTTTAAGTTAAGGAAAGTTCTTGAATTAGTTGAAGACAATGAGGACTTCTGATTCTTTGTGAACATATGTATTGATGGATTAGTTTCTGCTTGTGTATGTTGGTTTCAGAACACAGAGTGTGTGGGTAGGTGGAATTTACATGAAAAACAAAAGGAGAGAAGAAATGGAAGGGGAAGAGCCACAGTTAGGGAAGAAGAAAGTGAATAGTGTAGGGGAGAGAGAAAGACTAGGTGTTGTTGATTAAAAAAGAAAAAAAAAATGATTGGACATTGAAGCAAAATAAAACGTGAAATGAGTTTGGTTGGAAATAAGTTGGGGTATAACCAATGGTTAATAACCAAGTTGGGAATTTGTGTACTGTGGGTCCCACTTGTAAGGAAGATGAGAGAGCAAGATGAGAGAGCAAGATGTGTAATTGGATGGTAGAGAGAGAATGAAGTTGTTGATTAAATTTATGGTTTAATTTGAAGAATTGTAGAGTTTAAATTGGAAATTGAGTGTGAATTGAAATTTCATTGGTTATTATTTCAGGACGATCAGAAATTGGAGCAGCATACCAACCTAATTCACCTCGTTCATAGGATTTGTGAGTGATTATTTTACTAAATATTTTAAGATATCTATTATAGTATTTCAGGAAAAAAATATATTACATATGTTTGATTATTTTTGCTGAGAAATTGAGTTTGCTGAGAATTTCTGAGAAACTGTTGTGTTTGCTGAATATGATTAGAAAGAAATATGTTTAGAAGTGATTTGTGAAAGAAATGTTCTTAGAAAGAAAAAAAAATTTTTAGAACTGTTTATGAGATTGAGAATTTTCTGAGAATCGTTTTCAAACCACCATATGGTTGTATCTAGGTGATTACCCGTATGCTATGTGAATGTGTTTCTATAGTATACCCAGAAATAGAAGGTCTTTGGGACCATTTTACTCCGCGCGTTGAGAGAAATATTCTGCTGTGTATATTGAGATTACTCTATGCCAGTGGACCAGAAATAGAATTATTCTGCTGTGCGCATTGAGATTACTCTGCACTAATAGACCAGAATAGAATGTGAATACATATATGGTGTTGAGTTTCCTTAATTTGTTTTAGGCTTGAAAGAAGATATTTGATATGTATTTAGAATGTGTTTTTTTTAGAAAGTATATGAAGTTTGGCTGAGAAAGCTTATTATTTCAATTTAGAGAAGTTTGTTATAAGAGTTTAAATCTCAGTTATTTTTATGGAAGAAGTTTTACGAAATTATTTCCTTATTAAAATGCCACTCACTGACCTTCCTAGCTCACTGTTTATCATTGTTTTTCTCCTCCAGACTGCACCTGAGTTTCATAGAGACTTGCCGACCAGTTTCTGCCACTCATCGTCTTAGAATTTGCATATCATTTTGTATGTACATCTAGAATGACTTATACTGGAATAGTTGTACCTTTTGTGATTGTACAACATGTTTAGGAATCGTGGCCGAGTAGTTATTTTTGTGATGAATTATGTTACACTTTATGTTTTATATATTGAAGAATAATCTAAATTAGTTTTAGAAATTTAGAAAGAAGTTGACTATAGACTCGGTAGTTGGTTGTGGGTCTGTGGTCGACGCTGTTTGTCCTATAGCTAGTAGGTGTTTAGGGCGGGCCGTGTCACATCTTTATGAGAATTGTCCGTATAATCCAGCTTTTGTTTATTATGTAGGTCACGGGAACAATCGGAACTTCAACCTCTATTCAAACACGTACAATCCAGGTGGAGACATCATCCCAACTTTTCATGGGGAGGTCAAGGCAGTTCTAGTGGAGCGACCCAAGGGAAGAACCAACAGTACAAGCAACCCTATGTTCCACCTACTTACCCAAATAATCAACCACCACAACAGCAGTTTACTCAGAATCAACAAGTTCCACCACAGCCAGCCAAAAATAATAATTCTAGCCTTGAGAATATGATGGAGTACATGGCTAGAAATGATATAATGATGAGAAACCTAGAGAGGCAAGTGGGACAGCTTGCCAATGATTTGAAGGTGAGACCGCAAGGCTCTTTTCTTGGACATACCGAAGTTCCAGAAAGAGACGGAAAAGATCAATTCAAATTGGTAACTTTGAGAAGTGGATTTATCTTATGAAGGACCAAAGATGCCGGTTGAGGTAGAGAAACCTTCCACATCAATCTAGAATGCCCCTAGTGAAGCAGATAAAGAAAAAAACACCTCGGATGATGGGGAGGCATCTGACGCCTCTCCACAAAAAAGTTCGTCTTTTGCCCCGATTCATCATTTCCCTCAAAGATTAGCCGAGAGAAATCAAGAAACTCGGTTTAGAAAGTTTTTAGACATCCTCAAACAGCTACACATAAACATTCCTTTAGTTGATGCCTTAGAACAAATGTCGAATTATGCTAAGTTCTTAAAGGATATTGTGTCTAGAAAAAAGAAGTTAGGAGAACATGAGATGGTGGCTATGACTAAGTGTAGTAGTGAAGCTGTAGGTAGTCCTTTGCCTATAAAATGTAAAAGATCCCGGCAGTTTCACCATCTTTTGTTCTATTGGACGAAAGAATTTAAGTAGAGCTTTATGCGACCTAGGTGCTAGTATTAACCTAATGCCCCTATCTGTTTTCAAAGAATTAGGTATAGGAGAAGCTAAAACCATGATAGTTACCCTCCAATTAGCCGATATATCCATTAAGAAGCTTGAAGGAAAAATAGAAGATGTTCTAGTTCAGATAGATAAGTTTATCTTCCTTGCAGACTTCATCATCTTAGACTGTGAGATCGATTTGGATGTATCTATCATCTTAAGTAGACCCTTCCTAGCTACAATAGATACAGTGTTTAATGTCAAAATGGAGAAATAACAACGAAGGTTAATAATGAGAAGGTGAAGTTTAATGTGTTGGATGCAATGAAACTTTCAGGAGATTTAGAAGAATGTTCAGCCATTAGTACTTCGAACCCTGCTTCGTTTGATGAGTTTTATGATCTTTTAGTCGCAAGAATTGAGGAAAAACTAGAAGATGCAGAAGATGAATGCCCAAAAATAACTGAAGAGATGCATCCACCAGAGGAGAAAGAGGATATAAAGGCGAAAGTGTGCAAAATATTGCAACCATCCATTGTGGAACCGCCCACTTTGGAACAAAAGCCTTTACCTTCCCACTTGAAATATGCTTATCTTGGACTTAATGAAACTTTGCCTGTTATTATTTCTTCCAGTTTAACTATTGAAAATGAGCTTTCATTGTTGCAGATATTGACAAAATACAAGAAGGCCATTGGTTGGACCATTACCGATATTCGAGGGATAAGCCATGCATTCTGTATGCATAAGATCCTATTGGAAGAAGGTGCCAACAACTCAATAGAGAATCAGAGATGTTTAAATCCAAAAATGAAAGAAGTTGTTCGAAAAGAAATCTTGAAATGGTTAGATGCCGGAGTCATCTACTCTATATCAGATAGCAGTTGGGTGAGCCCAGTACAATGCGTACCAAAGAAGGGTGGGATGATGGTGGTGGTAAATGAGGAGAATGAAACTTATATCGACCCGAACTGTGAGCGGTTGGAGAGTTTGCATCGACTATCACAAACTGAACAAGGTAACGAAAAAAGATCATCTTCCACTCCCGTTTGTTGATTAAATGTTGGATCGTCTTGCAGGTAAGGAGTTTTACTACTTTTTAAACGGATATTTGGGATATAACTAGATTACCATCGCTCTGGAGGATCAGGAGAAGATAACGTTCACTTGTCCGTATGAGACATTTGCCTTTAGGCGTATGCCTTTCGGTCTATGCAATACACCGACGACATTTCAAAGGTGTATGATGACCATTTTTTCGGATATGGTAGAAAATATTCTTGAGGTTTTTATGGATGACTTTTCAGTTTTTGGAAATTGTTTTGATGATTGCTTATTGAATTTAGAAAATATTTTACAAAGATATAAGGACACAAATCTTGTTTTAAACTAGGAGAAGTGTCATTTTATGGTACGAGAAGGGATAGTTCTAGGCCATAAGATTTCGAAAAATGGGATTGAGGTAGTTCGTGCTAAGATGATGTGATTTCAAAATTGCCACCTCCCACAAATGTTAAAGAAATAAGAAGTTTTTTAGGCCATGGGGGTTTGTATAGACGTTTTATAAAAGATTTGCAAAGATTTCAAAATCCCTCTACCAACTTTTGGAAAATGATAGACCATTTGTGTTTGATGATGCTTGCATGATAGCTTTTGAAACTTTAAAAACTGCTTTGAGCTCGACTCTAATAATTATAGAACCTAACTGGGAATTACCCTTTCAACTTATGTGCAATGTTAGTGATTATGCTTTAGGGGTCATGTTAGGTCAAAGAAGGAATAGAAATTTACATCTAGTATATTATGCAAGTAAGACTTTAACGGGAGCACAACTAAACGACACCACTGTTGAAAAGGAATTATTAGCAGTTGTGTTGCTTTCGATAAGTTTAGGTCTTACTTGATAGGTACAAAAGTAATTGTTTATATTGATCATTCTGCTTTAAAATATTTGTTTGCAAAGAAGGATGCAAAACCACGTTTGATATGATGGATTTTGCTATTTCAAGAATTTGATATAGAAGTCAGGGACCGTAAAAGAACAAAGAACCAAGTGGCCGACCACTTGTCTAGGCTCGAGTCCCGACTTCAGGAAGGTCAAACAGAGATTCGAAAACAATTCATAGATGAGCAGTTACTTCGTCTCAAAGATGTCCCTTGGTATGTCGACATTGCAAATTACTTGGTAAGTCATATTATCCCCCATGAATTCAGTCGGCAGCAAGTAAAAAAGTTTCTTCATAATGTGAGATATTATAGGTGGGATGAGCCTTTCTTGTATAAACTTGGTCCTGATGGAATCCTATGCAGGTGTGTAGTGGAGGAGGAGCACAAAGCAATTTTGGAGGCTTGTCATATGTCTCCATATGGAGGCCATTTCGCAGGACAAAAGACCGCAACGAAGGTACTTCAAAGCGGGTTCTTCTGGCCCACTCTATTTCGTGATACACATAGCTTCGTCCAGGTTTGTGATAAGTGTCAAAGGATAGACAATATATCTAAACTTAACGAGATGCCTCTGAACCTTATTCTAGAAGTTGAAATTTTTGATGTATGGGGTATTGATTTCATAGGCCCGTTCCCTCCTTCGTATGGTATGAATTATATTTTACTAGCTGTTGATTACGTTTCCAAGTGGATAGAAGCTATTGCTACCCCCACAAATGATGCTAGAGTAGTTGTTCGATTTTTACAAAAGCATATATTCACTTGTTATGGAACCCCTCAATGTTTGATAAGTGATGAGGGGACTCATTTTTTGAATATACCGGTAAAAAGTTTGTTGTCTAAGTATGATGTCCGTCACAGGATAGTCGCAACTTATCATCCCCAATCCAATGGGTTAGCTGAGGTGTCTAATAGAGAAATCAAATCTATTTTGGAAAAAACTGTCAATTTAAATAGAAAAGATTGGTCTTTAAAATTGGACGATTCCTTATGGGCATATAGGACATCATATAATACTCCTCTTGGCATGTCTTCTTATAGATTAATTTTTAGAAAAGTTTGTCATTTACCGTTAGAGTTAGAATATAAAGCTTTTTGGGTGACAAAGAGACTAAACTTTCATCTTTTTTTCTGCAAGAGAATCAAGGAAGCTCCAATTGATGGAACTTGAAGAGCATAGGAATTTTTCTTACGAAAATGCAAAGATTTTTAAAGAAAAAACTAAGTAGCGGCATGATAGAAGGCTTAGGCCTAAATCTTTTCAAATAGGAGACTTAGTTTTACTTTTCAACTCTCGTTTAAAATTATTTTCGGGAAAACTAAATTTTAGGTGGTCCGGACGATTTAAAATTTCAAAAATTTTCCCTCACGGTGCCATTGAACTGCAAAATTCAAAGGAAATATTTTTAAAGTCAATGGCCAACGTGTTAAAAAATATTTTGGAGAAGAAATAGATAGGGGAAGGCCTTTATCCAGCTTTCAGGAAGTTAAGAGTTTGAAAAAAAAAATTCTCTTCCTTGTTCAATTGAAAATTTCTTTTGAAGGATTTTTGTGTAAATTAGTTAGGAGTAGTTTTCTTTATTTTCTTTATTTTCTTTTCGAATTTTACTTGTTTTTAATTGTTGTTAGGTTATTTGAGCTGAGATTAAGGTGTTAACAAATTACTTGGGCAAAATTTTAGAAAATTCGGAATTCTTTTTATGGAGGGCGCCTGGCGCCTTGGTCCAATCGAAAAATTTTGATTTTAATTTTGGGTGTGAGTTTTGATTTGAAATTAATGAGGGTGCGATAATTTTTAGTTTTTAATCAAATTTAGGAGGTTTAAAAAAAAGGAAAATTTAAGTGGATGGCTAAATTTTGTCACCCGTTTTAAAAAATGTCTATTAGTTTTAAATTTTACACAAATGGCTAAAGGGTATTTTAGGAGTTTTACAAAAGAACGTAGTTTTCCAACAATACTCTTCTCTATGTCTTTTTGGCTTTTCTTATATTTGACCAAGTAACAAACTTTGTTTTGAATTTAAAATGATTTTCCTACATTCAAAGGATTTCAAGTTAATTATTTTAATTACTTTGTTTTGTATTTCAGTTAATTTAAACGATTTGTGTACAATGATTCATCTCTCATCCCATCGTTCTGCAATTGTTCTACTCTATTTTCTTAAAGTATATATACATATTTGCATCAATTGGTATATATACTTAACTACTAAGGAGTATATGCTGTCACAGGTTCTTTGTATTCTTGTTTTCCTATTTCTTTATCATTTAATAATATCATCTACAACAAATGTAAATTAAAAAACCAAAGACTAACAACCCATAAATCAAAACGATTAGGAAAATAGGTGATGTCTCTTAAATTTGTAGCCTTTGGGCATGTATCGTCATCAGATTCAGTTTCTTAAACTTCTTTTGACGATGAGTTATTTTTCTTATGTTTATCGGTGAATTCATTATTCACTCTTTCATTCTCTTAATTAGACTTTCTATCATACTTTAAAACATTAGAAAATTTATCAAAATTAAAAGGTGAATAAATGTATATACCAATTAAAGAAAAATCAAAATTAGAATTCAATACACGTAAATATCACCATGAAACTCAATTATGTCAATACATGTATATACCAATTCAATAATTAACAAAATATGAAAGTCAATACATGTATATACAATTATATAACTCAAATATCATAAGTAGAATGCCAATACATGTATATACCAATAATTACCTCACTAACACGTTCTTCTTCAACTATCTTGAGACCCTTTCCCTTTTGTGAAATATACGAGTACAGTTAGCTTAGTGAATCTAATTTGTAAATATTACTGTAAAAATTAACAAACAAGAAATATATAAACTACTGCATCTATACATCTTTTTCAGTTTCTAAGTTGATTTTGCACGATTCCTTTTAACGTTATGTTATACTAGTAGCTTTTAATCATTGTCGAGATGTTCAGCATCTAACTTTTACCATATCTATAGATTCTATTTAGAATTTAAGTTATATAAATATAGTAAGTCTGTTGTAGTTGTAGATATATGCTTCTCAGATCTAGTTATAAACAAAAGACACATATCGGTCCCACACTTGTATTTTTTTAAATATCCTAAAATATAGGGAAACCAAAAATATCTTTTTAAATATCCCTAAAATACGAAAAATCTGAACAAAGGGTCTTACCTTCCTCGAACAGTTGCTAGAAGATGGAAGTTGGGCGGTAGATCGGAAACATATCGAAGCGGCAGTAGGTGGATCTGGTTTGGGGCGGCTGGTGGATCGTAGGCCTTGGGTGGATCTGGTCGGGCGGGACGGTAGATCTGGTTTGGGACGTGGCGCATCAAGCAGATATGGTACGTGTTGCAGCCAGCGGGGAGGGTGGTGACGGTTGGGTGCGGCGGCGAAGGGTCTGGTTTTGGTTCGTGGACGGTGGCTTGAAGGTGAGCGGCACACGAATCTGCTTCGTGAGGTGAGCAGCGGGACGTGATGGTGGCCTTGAACGTGAGCGGCGGGATGGAGGCTTGCAGATCTACTTCATGAGGAAGACGATGACTGTGGAGCGCATGAAGTTGCGTGAGACCAAAAGGTGGGAAGAAGTGGGGACTCCTAAAACTCTAACTTCTCTTACTCAAGTCAGACGTGAGAAGTAAAT
Organism: Momordica charantia; assembly: GCF_013281855.1. Classification (NCBI taxonomy): domain Eukaryota; kingdom Viridiplantae; phylum Streptophyta; class Magnoliopsida; order Cucurbitales; family Cucurbitaceae; genus Momordica; species Momordica charantia. The sequence goes on along the minus strand of NW_028275163.1, from coordinate 9,354,074 downwards.
TTTATCATTTACCTAGTAATAATCTTATTTATCCCCTTATTTTGGAATTTTAGAGAGGTAAATTTCAAAATCTACCCCACATATTTTTAATAATTTTTTCTTAAATTAAATTTCAAATTATGATTATCAATTTTAAATTAGATTTAAGTTAATTATTTAAATTTTTTATTCATTCGATTAGATAGAATTGATTCCCTAAAATGAAGACCCGTTATTTTTGCTATTAGTTAAAAATCCTAAATCACTAAAATTATGCATATATACTTAATTGGTTACAAGGCTATATTTGTCTATAAAATATTTTAGAATTGAATAGATAAAATCAATTAGCCATTATAATATTTCATAGGTTTGGACATTTTTTAAAACGCGTTATTAATTTTAGTCATTCATGCAATTGCCCCCAAAAAAAAAGTATGTGTTCTTTGGGCTTTATTTAAAAATAAAATAGAAGTGGGCTTTTCTAATTTTGTTGGTTTTTTTTTTTTTTTTTTTGCCAAATGGATTTTTGTTTAATGATAAGTCTTGAACCCTAATTTAAGGAAAGAAAACAAAAGGGACACATCATCTACCTTGGGGCTTGGCCATTTGATCCTTGAGGCATATTCTTCATTTAAGGGAGGTTTCATCTTTTTTTCTTATGCTTGTTATATTATTTTTTGAATTTAGTTGCATGTTTAAGTTTTGGTAGGATAATATTGTGAGCTTTTCTGGTTGTTTCTGAGTTTAAATGTGAAAATATGACCATCTAGTTTCTTCCTATTTCGATCATGTTCTCATTCTTGGCCTTAGTGAAGTATATTTTTTAAACAAAGCATGCTGTCAATTTAATCTCATTTAGTATTTTTGTGTGTCTTTTCTTATTTTTCATGTCGACGATGATTCTTAAAGATTAGATAGACCTTGTTTTTTTTTTGTCCAAAAAAGCCATGAGCCATTTGTGACCAAGTTCTTTTCAATAAAATGTTTTCTTTGCTTTTCTTCTTTTTGAAACTTAAACTTTTTCAATGTTTTATGAAGTCCTTGTCCTCTTTCATTTTGATTTTTGCATTGCCTCTTCAAAAATCTTTTCCCAGAAAGGACACTGTCTCTCTTAAGTTTAGGGGGGACAGTCTTTTGTTTTTAGAAAGAAAATGTTATTTTTTCATTCATCAAAGAACATGCTATCATTTTTGCGAAAAAGAGTAACTAGAAAGAAAATGCATATAAAAAAAGTATTTGCAAGGAAAAAAAGAAGAAAAAGAGTCGGAAAAAAAAGAAAGAAAGAGAAAGAAAGAAAAAAAAAGTTTGCAAATAAAAGAGTTTTCGTTCTTTGTGAGGAAAAAAGAGTGGGAAAAAGATTTAAATTGTGAGAGAAAAAGAAGAGAGGTAAAAGAGTGGCAAGAAAATGACTTTATTTTTATCACTATAGACACTCATTGTAGCTTAGGTCGAGTGGCGTAAGCAACTTCGAGGGTAGCAATTGGGTCTAATGTAACATCGTGCAAACCACCGTAGATATGTTATGACCGGTTGTTGCTTAAAAAGCCTCTACAAAGCTGTGGAGGAAATCCCCACAGAGGCAAGTAGCCATTCCTTCAGTGCTCAAATTTAAGTGAAAAAGGAAACGTGCAAATTTAGAGCATTGTCAAAAAGCTTTCATGTTTTGAAAAAAGAAATGACGTTAAGAAACTTTTTATTGTTTTGAATTTTGTTCGCTTATGGTAATTTGACTTTTGAAGATAGGGAGACGATAAGCTTTTGATGATCTTTCCTGAGACACCATATGAAAAGCAAGTCTAGTTTATCCTTATGTTCGATGTTGCTTATGATTGTTGCATGTGATTTAAGAGACATAAATTGTTATGTTTGCTTAGGGACAAGCAAAAAGCTAAGTTTGGGGTGTGATTTCCCTTGTTCATAAGGTTAAAAACAAACTGAATGGGTGCTGTTTTCTAACGTTTTATACTTAGAAATCATGTTTTAAGCTTCGTTTAGTGTCCAAACCTTTCATTTGAAGTTATCTTAGGTTATATATGCAGCTAGGATATTTTTACATCATTTACAATTGATTTCTAAGGGAAATTACGATTTTGTGGAGAAAAATATCGAGCTAAGCGCCTAACGGCTTCCCCAATCTCTACAATGCCCTTGATGTAAAACGCACGTTTTAGTGTAATTTGAAGCTTGCCCAAGCCTTTCCACGTGTCGTGCATGCATTTAAGATTGCCAATTCAACAACAAACCAACTAAAAGGTGTTTGAAATGGATGACTCTCCACTAAACTCTCAGCCTCCTAGCCACCTTGAAATTTCTATAAATATAGCAGCTCCCCTCTCTTCATTCATCATCCTCAAGTGATTACTTTCAGCTTTAGACACTTATTTCTCAACTTAACTCGCTGTTTCCCTCAGTTTTTAGTTGCTATTGTTTTAAACCTTGCTTATTTCAAATTCATTCTTGTTTTTCAGCTTGTTACTTTCTAATTGTAAGTTTTAGTCTTGTTCAATTAAAAATTCCAGCAAGTTCATGCATCTTTATTTCTCTCTTTCTCTCTATCTTCGAAGTTGTATCCGCACAACCTTGTGGAATTGACCGAGTATTGCTCCCCAATCTTGAAAGAGAACGGATTAGGGTCGTTCGAGTTACAACTCCACCATTTAAACTTGTTTAATTCTATTCATCTTTTAATCATGTCGTCTACTTCCATCAACGTTCAATTCTACTTTTCTTTAAAAGTCATGAGCTAAATTTATTTTCTCAAGCCCGGTTATGGATAGTTAGCTAAAGTTTTTAAAATTCAACAAGGCAAAAGACGTTTTTCTTCTTTTTTATCACTTAAAATTGTTTTCCTAAGTTAAAACTTGATTTGGCGAATTAATGTTTTAACCAAGCATCAATACTGAAAGGATTGATACATTTTCACAACTTTAATGATTTAAATTTGGAGAGAAATACTTTAGACATAAAGATTTCGCTCGGGTAGCCTAGACATAGGACCTCGACCTAAGGTTACAGTTGGTTTTTATTAAATTAAGATCTTTTTTCTAATAGACATATTAGGAAGAATCTTATACCTTCAAAATCACTTAGACATAAGAAGATGACAAAGTAAAATCAAAAAAAATTTGTGAGAGGCGTCTGGCGCCTAATTGGAAAAAATGGTTGTATTTTTAGCTAATTTGAAGTAACCGGGCTGGGTTTATTGCATTGAGTTTTTAAATATCAAAACCAACATTATCCTTATTATTTGTTACCCCAAAATCCATTAGAAAGTCACTGATCAACATCATTTTTGTTAAAAAGACTTCATTTGTCCCTGAGGATCGATACTCGGAATACTCATTCCGTTTTACTATTTGTGATGGGTGTACACTTGCGCTCTAGCATTTATTGTCGTTCGAAAATCTCAAACATTATACCTCACCTCAACATCTTGATGCTGGAAAAAGTGGTGCTTCAAACCATTCTCAACCCTCTTTGACTCAAACTTCAAGTAATCCAATAATCTGTCAAATTTGTAGAAAAGCTAACTATGTTGCAATTGAATGCTGGAAAAGGTTTGGTCATTCATATCAAACCGAGAGATACCAAAAGCTTTGGCTACAATGCTTATAAATGAAGAATTGGATCCTACCCTCTATGCGGATTTGGGTTCAACATCACGCATTGTGAATAACATAGGTACCATTTCATCCTTACGAGCCTATAAAGGAAATGAAAAGCTCTATGTAGAAAATGATGGAGGTCTAGACATAACTCATATTGGTCAAAGTAACTTAAACACCCAAAATAACAATACTTTATGCTTAAACAATGCGCTTGTCATCCTAGTATAAAGAAAAGTCTCTTATCAATAAAGTAAATTAACTAGGGATAATGATTGCTCCATAATTTTCTATTCTAATGGTTTTGTTATAAGAACACTTAGGGGCAGGTTCTAGCAATGGGAACTAGAAGAAAAAGTTTATATTCCTTGGAGCAGCAAGAATCACATATTGCTTTTTTCGCCATCCCTCTTCCATCTGCTGCTATTTTGAAAAATATAAAGTATTTGTTCCTACATGGCACAAGAATTTAGGTCACCTAAACTTAGTTTCTATTAAGTATTTGAATAGCAAATGTTTGATTAATGTGTCTGACTGGAAGAAAATAGAATCTGTTTGCTCTACATGTTAAATGAGCAGGAGTTGTAAGCTCGCTTTTTCTTTAAGCAATGAATTAAGCATGAATCTGTTTGATAAAATTCAGTGGAATCTATGACTCCAACACCTATTTTATCTTGTCAGGGTTTTAAATACTATTCTAGCTTCATAGATGACCGTTCTAGGTTCACTTGGATGTTCCCTTTAAAAAGAAAAGCAGTTTTCTATGAATGTTTTTATCAAATTCCATAAACAGGTGGATACTCAAATTTTAAAAGAAAATAAAAACTTTTTAATCAGATGGAGGTGGAAAATTTACTTCATTGAAACTTAAATATTTTCTGGCACAAAATGGAATCATTCACCAAATGTCTGGTCCACACACACCACAACGGAATGGGGTGGCTGGAAGAAAACATAAACACATAGTTGAGATAAGTTTGATTCTTTCTTTTTTAGTCACATGCTCCTCTTAATTATTAGGTTGATGTCTTTCTGACAGCCACTTTTTTGATAAATAGAATGCCTTTTAGACCATTGTGAAAAAGTTTTCTCAAAGAAACCAAACTATGATTGCCTAAAAATTTATGGTTGCAAGTGCTACCCCTATTTAAAATCTCAAACCAAGAACAAGTTTGGGAAGAAAACTTATCCATGCATCTTTGTAGGTTATAACACCTCTCATAAAGGTTATAGATGTTTAGATACAAAGACTAATCACGTTTACATTTCAAGACATGTGATAGTTGATGAATCTATCATGTCGTTCTCTAATAATGGAAAAACACACACCACACTTCATACACGCTTCCTAGATATCTCCAATTTTTGCAAATACTGGGAGCTGGCAATAACAAAACCTTCTGCCTCGAAATCTACCTCAACAAAGCAATGAACACATAGTGACTAACCAACATACAACCAACATTCAAATGGAAAAGGACATGGTGCATAAGAAAATGACGTGCAATGATGAAATATGTTGGGACAATGACAACAATGCAGAAAGCTCTCATTCAATGGAAAACTCTACTATAGAGCAATGTCAAAATGCTACTGACAAAGGTAGCACAAATCCAGTTGATGAGCAAGCTCGTGCTTCTCAAAATGAAATCTGTACTTCGATCATACAATCTAATTTCTCAAATTTACCTGACATTAGTGATTTTTTGTTTGTTGACTTGCCTTTTGAAGGTTCAACAGGTGACTCAAGCTTGAGAATGGATATCAATCCTACTCACTTTTAGGAGATGCCGACTTAACGAACATATCATATGCATATTGAACAAACACATCAAATGCTTGTTGAACCTAGTGTGACCAACATTTTGGGATCCAAATTGATATTTATCAAAATTGATCCTCTCCTCCTATGATCACAAAGCAAAAATCAAGACAACAATCTATGAAAATGGAGCCTAAATCCTACACTACACTACAACCCGAGCCTAAATCCTATTGAAGTGCTCTAAAGAATTCAATATGGAAACAAGCCATGGAGGAGGAACTTCAAGCATTTAGTGACAACCATACATGGAATCTAGTTCGAAAAGCTTCCAACATCAATATTGTAGATTCCAAATGGATATTTAAGACAAAGTTCAAAGAGGATGGTTCAATCGATAGACATAAAACAAGATTAGTAGCTCAAGGCTACTACAAAGTCGATGAAGAGACATTCAGTCCAATCATCAAACCTACATTAATTCGTCTGGTCCTTGCTCTTGCAGTCTCCTATAACTGGCCCCTCAAACAACTGGACGTAAAAAATGTCTTCCTCCATAGACAACTCAAAGAAGAAATATACATGTCTCAACCTCCAGGTTTCATCAATTCTAACTTTCTTAGTTATGTATGTAGGCTAAAGAAATCCCTCTATGGGCTTAAGCAAGCCCCAAGGGTTTGGTTCAATAAACTCCCCCTATATTTTCTACGCATGGGATTTATATGCAGTAAAGCTGATCCCTCTCTATTTATATATAAACAGGAAAATGTTTTGATCCTTATGCTAATATATGTAAATGATATCATTCTTACTATAAACAATACTAACTTTGTTGACAAATTGATTACATGTTTGAGCACTGACTTTGCTTTGAAGGATCTTTAGGTGCTTTACATTATTTTTTAGGCAATGAAGTACAAGGTATCTCAAATAGTTATCACATTGTCAACCCAATTACATTAGAGACATACTGAAGAATCATAAAGATGATGAAGTTGTTGATCCCACAAGATACCAAAGCTTAGTTGGATCTCTCCAATACCTTACTCTGACAAGACATTGCCTACTCAATGAACAAAGTCTGTCAACACATACAAGAGCATTGGATGCCACATCTAAGGGAAGTTAAACACATTCTTCGTAATCTTAAATATTCTATGACTCATGGAATCACATCCCTTAGGAATAGCTTTCTAAATCTTTATGCCTTATGTGATGCAGTTTGGGGTGGTTGTCCTATTACGTGAAGAACCACTTTTAGAATTTGTGTTTTCCTCGGTTCAAATATCATATTTTGGTCCTTAAAGAAACAACCAACTATTTCTCGTTCAAGTGGACAGAAGCTTAATATAGAGCCATGACAAATACCACAGTAGCTAGAACTCACATGGATAAGATTCCTCCTTCGAGCATAGGCATCCCTCTCCATAAAGCACCAAAACTCTTTTGTGACAATATGAATGCACTTCAAACGTCTATCAACTTTGTTTCCATGCTAGAACCAAACATATTTAGCTTAACTACCACTTTGTTCAAGAGAAAGTGCTCATTGGTTAATTGATTACCCATTATGTACCTTCACAAAATAACTTGTTGATATTTTAACTAAACCTTTTTCAAGGTAGTACATCGTGAGTTATAATACAAACTTGGTAGCCGAGCTATCCCTACCTACAGGTTGAGAACAGATGTAAACAATGATAATAGTCCATCAAATAACAGCAAACTTGAACTTTCACCTAACAAAAAGGAAGGTGACAGATAGCAGTAACAAGTAAACAATAAATAATCGATAAATCATCACAACTCACAATATGTGAGTTGTATACAAGTTGTGATTTAGAATTCTTCTTGCTGCAATCATCTCTCTTAATTGATTGATTCTTTCCTTTATAACTTTTGGTAATTTTGCTAATGTAAATTCAATTTATTAGCTTTCTTTTTATTTCCTTATGTAGCCCTACTAACTCTCTGTATTTAGCCTAACCATGTAAGGCTTTGTAAAAACTTCATCTTGAATTATATTGAGTGATTTTCCCTCTGTTTTGGTTTCTCAATTCCTTTCAGATAAGAGATTATTACATGGTATCAAAGTAGCCTCCTTGACTTGGCATCTTTGATCCGTTTCCACATGTAACCACATCTTTTCTTGAAGAAATTGCTCTTCTCGTTTGCATCAATGGTAGATTCCTCCTCTACTACCAAAAAGAACTCAACTCACCAATTTTCCCTCTATCCAATATATCTGGAATCTAGTCTCTATTTAGCTAGACTCATCCAATTTTATTCTATGGAAGTTTCAGCTAATGTAAGGCTCATAAGCTCTATGGCTTTATTGACGGCTCTCCGTCAAAGACCTCTGAATTCTTACCGTCGTTTTCTTCCTTGGTTGAATTTGCTACTTCAACCGAGCCTGTTACTCTGGTAATCAACTTTGTGTATATCGATTGGATGGCAAAGGATCGTGCCCTAATGACCTTGCTTAATGTTACCTTGTCACCAGCAGTTCTTGTGTATGTAGTTGGATGTGAATCTTCCAAACAAGTATGAGAAACCTTGGTGAAGCACTATTCCTTTACTTCCCGCACCAATGTGGTTGGCCTCAAATCTGATCTATAGTCTATTGTAAAGAAATCGGGTGAATCAATCAATTCATATGTCCAATGCATTAAGAAGCTTAAGGACAAACTTGCTAATGTTTTTCTTGCCATTGATGGTGAAGATCTCATTATTTACAAACTAAATGGCCTTCTCGCCCATTTCAACACATTTTGTACTTGGTGCGTACCCGTTCTCAGTCCATTACTTTTTCTGAGCTTCATTTTCTTTTGGCCTTTGAGGAAATCACTATTGATGGGTAGCTCAAATGTGATGAATCCTTGCACAGCCGACTTCTTGATTGCGAAAATTTTAGTTACAAAAAATCAAATTCCAACCCTAATTTTTCATGAAAAATTATATTGATGGTAAAGGCAGATTACCAAATAATGGTCTTGGTGGTAAAAAAATATTTTAGGAATTTCAGCGGTTCTGGTAGATGTCTAATTTTTCTCCACTACCCTTTGATGTTCAACCTACTCGTCCTACTGACTCTCAACATCAACGAGTTGTCTGTCAAATTTGTCTTCGTACTATCCATACTAAGATTATTATAATCGGATGAATTATAACTTTCAAGGTGGTCACACACCCGCTCAATTGGCTCGAATGGTTGCCTCTCAAAATTACGTTGCTATGACTGCTTCTGATTCACATGGCTCGCTTGTTTAGGTTGCAACAATCACATTACCTGTTTTCTTAGTCATTTAACCAACACCTCTGAATATAGTGGTGATGATCGGATTACTATGGCCAGTGGGCACAGTCCTCCTATCACTCACTCAGGTCGTGGTATTTTAAATACCTCTTCTTCATCTCTTGCTCTTTGTTAACTTCTTTACGTTCCTAATATATCTTTAAACATGCTATCTGTCCATCGATTTTCTTGATAATAATTATACTATTATCTTCTCTTCTAAGCTTTCTCCATTCAAGACAAGCTTTGGAGCCAGACTCTTCCACGACTTTTACAAGATTTGCATCTCAGTCCTTTGTAACCTCTTTTTGTCATCCCTGCAGCCTTTCAGATTTTGCTCATGTTAGTGCACGAACTTCTTCTTCCATCTGGCATGATAGGTTAGGGCATCCAAATGATTCCATTATGAACTATGTTTTTCATTTTATAAACTTGCCTATATGTAAATCTCAGAAGTGCATTTGTGAACATTGTCTTCGTGATAAAATGCATAAGCTACCCCTTTTCAATTTCACAATTTGTTTATGTTTTTTCTCTTTAACTTCTATATACTAAGCTATGGGATCCTGCCCCTGAAACTTCAATCAATTGCTTTGGTTTCTTTGTTGATAATATGTCTAAATACACTTGGCTTTTCCCTATTGCTTGTAATATGATGTCATCTTTTCTGTTTTTCAATGTTTTAAGCTCTTGCTGAGAATCTTTTGGTCTTCTCTCATTAAAATTCTTCATAGTGATGGTGGTTGTGAGTTTGTAAATCATAACTTTGGCACCTTTCTTAGCTCTCATGGTATTGTCCATCAAAAGTCATGTGCTCATATCCCGAACAAAATGGAACCACTAAACGCGAACACCATCATATCATTGAGATTGCCTTAACCTTAATATCAAAATCCTCACTTCCTATAAATCTTTTTCCATTTTGCCTTCTTTTGCCCTCTCCACTGCTGTATTTCTCATCTATAGCCTTCCTACTCCTCTTAATCATAAATCTCCTTTGGAAGTCTCGTTGCATTGCCTCCTAGATTACTCTATACTCAAAATGTTTAGTCTTGTTGTCAAGAAACTAATTGTGAGAGTCGTTTTATCCTTGGCTGCCTTGTTCAATTGGGGTATTCAACAACTCGATGTAAAAGATGTCTTCCTTCATGGGTAACTTCAAGAAGAAGTTTATATACAACAACCTCAGGGTTTTGTGGATTCATCTCAACCTACTCATGTTTGTAAGCTTTTGAAATCTCTTTATGGGTTAAAGCAAACCCCCATGCTTGTTGGAATTAATTTAATAATTAATTCATATGTGTGTAACAAATTAAAGAGTAATTATATTTGGGCTATTTAATGGGCATATAAGTGATATTGATTATGGGTCCATGACTTCCCATTCAATGGTGTGGTCTACTGAGTAGAATTCAACTCATTAATCTTAGGGTATTATGGGAAACCCTAGGATTAACATATAAATATATGGTTATGATCCTCAATACACTATGCTATTTGAGTCTCGTGTTCCCACCAAATAGAGAGTATTGTCATATTTGGTTTGGGTTGTATAGTTGAAAAAGACCACAAACCACAAATTCTAATAGGTCATAGTCAATATATCTAAAACTTTCAGGTAATTCTAATATCTTTATAGATTTTGGCTTTCTTCCATGCTTAGATCAATTTTCTTGATTGTTTTTTGATTATATGACTCTTATTATAAAATAATCATAAATATAGATTTATTTAATTTTTCAACTAGTTGTATCAGAACAAGCTTTACATGGATGATTACTGAATCTTTAGAATTATTTGGATCGACGAAATCTTTTGTATAATTAAAAATTAAAAATTATTGAAAATTGTTCAAATATGTATGACTAGTTCCATAAAGTCTGACTCAAAAGAATTTTTTATTAACAATCATTGTGTGAATCCTTGATTTTTATTAAAAATAAATAAATAAAAAGTATGTGCGGCACTGATTTTTCATCAATGTGGCCTCGTTAAGTGGAGGATTTCTAGGGTACTTGTGGATGTGACCGTGGGTCTTACGAATTGAAGTTTTTCTCTTTTTTAATCATTAATTTATAATTTTTTTATAAATATCTGTGGACATAATAAATATAAAAGATTGTTTATTTTTCATGGTGTGCTCTCTAAGATTGATTACTGTGGTGATAAATTAACGATTTATCAATGACATTTTTTTAAAAATTTTTTTTGAATATTTTGATGTATGAAAATATTATTGTTAATATTTGAAAATAACTCAGGGCTGGTTTGATAACTAATTTGTTTTTAGTTCTTTTAAAACGGTTGTTTGATAAACAATTCAATTTTCTGTTTTTTGTTTTTGAAATTCTATGTAAATAAAAAAATGTAGCTTTCAGAAATAGATTTATGTTTTTTTATTTTTTTTTTCTAATACTCAACTTTTTTCTCTATCATATTTATGTCTAAAAAATTTATATCCCACTCTAAATTTTTTTTTTCTTTCTAAATTTGTCTGTATAAAATTTATTTGTCAGTCTCTAAAATTTTCGTATTTTGAATATTTATTTTTATCTGTCTCTCTCCAAATTTTTTGTGTTTATGTATTTTTATTTTTTATATTTTTTTCTAATATATCAGTTTCATTTCTCTCTAAAAATTTAATATTTTTTAGAACTTTTTTCTCTTTAAATTTCTTCTTTTATAACTTGTTTTCTCTCCCTAATCTATTTTTTCCACTTTAAATCTTGTTTTTTCTCTAAATTTTTTTCCACTATAATTTTTTTCTATTTCTTTCTAATTTCATTTTTTTTCTCTTTAACATATCTTTTTCCTCTCGACTTTACTTTTTTTTTAAAATTTTGTCTCTTTTTGTCTTTAACTTTTCTTTCACTAATTTTTTTCTAAATCATTTTATTTATCTCTCTAAAATTTATCTTCTAAAAGTTTATTTTCATCTTTCTAAACTTGTATTTTCATGTATCTACATTAGATATGACATAAATTTCGTTAGGCCCCATAAATATGAAATGCATGTCCCAAACCCATCCCCGATTTCATTTTTTAATAATTAATGTATATTTATTGCATTTTTTGTTTTTTAAATTCTTAAAATAATTTAAAACAATTATAAAATCGATAAATTTTCTCAAGAACATTTCTCAGACCGAAGAACGAGTGGAGACGGGATTAAAAATTTTCACGAACACGAGAATGGGAGAGTGCATCTTCACTCGTATCCACACCATTGTTATCTCTACTTTACATTGAATTCTCTTTCTCTAATATGTATTTTCAATTTTCTAACTTTTTAAAAACGAAAAACTAAAAATGGTAATTAGCAAACATGTTTGGTTTTTTGTTTCTTAAAAAACAAAAAACAAAGAATGGTCATGAAACATATATGGAAAAACCAAAAACTAAAGACAGAAAAACCAAAAACTAAAAACAGAAATGGTTATCAAACGGACAATAATTAAGATTTAATTTGTAAGATTTTAGTATGGTTGTTTATGCTAATTGTGATCGACCACAATAAAGGTCACAATTTGGCCAAACAATAAATATAATTCTAATTATAGGATGAATTATTGATATTTCATTATTAAATGTGTAGACACCGTATTTGGTCCGACTTCATTTTAGTTTTAATTTTAATTATTTAATTTTTATTTTATTAAGTTTTATTTTGATTATTTTGGTTTAAAATACTATAAGATTACTTTATTATTGGTTATAAGCTAAAGTTTAAATTAAATTAAAAAAATAGATTTTGTTTTAAAGAATTTGATTTAATATTAAAATAAAAGAAATTAAAAGATTTTATTTTATTTATAATTTTGTTTTAAATAAAGGTTTTTTTAATTAAAAAAATTTTAGATTCTGTTTTGGTTAAAAATAAACATTTGGTTTCTCCTCCCGTTTTGACCGCTTTCTCTTCCCTCTTTTTGTTTGGTTTTACTCGACTCACGCATGTTACTATTATTTTTTTTTGGTATATTTAAAGGGCACACAACACACAGAGGAGGAAAAAAAACAAACACACAGAAAACCATACAGAATAGAGGAAATTTGAGGCTTTCATTCCTCCCCTACCTTTCTCTTTCTCTCATCTTCTTCATAATTCCTTCATACCCTCCTCCCCTGTACTTCCCAATCCCTTTTCTTTACCATCCTGGACCACACGCACTCAAATTTGTCAATTATTGTGTTCTAGCCTATGCCTTCTCCACGCCTCAATTTCATCATCGTCGTTGGAATTGGCGAATTGAGAATTTTTCAACCTGTTCCATTGTCAAAGTTTGATCATGGAAAATTCTATATGCGGGAGAGCTACGTAACGTCTCCGTGTTTGGTCGGTTGATCGATCTCGATCATTCTTTTCTTTCCTAAAGGAGGCAGTATGCTTAATCGGCGCGAGCAGAGACGATAGGCTTGCTTCTGGTGGCAAAACCCAATGGTACAGTGAAATCTAGGATACTTCTTTTTAATAAAAGATTTTTTTAATTAATTAATTTCTTTTTTTAAAAAAATGGCTTGTTGTGAAGAAATAAAACGTTTCAAAATGAAAGCAGAATTTTCTAAATCAAGATTTCAAATAAGTTTTAGAAATATAAAATTTGTTTAAAAAAGAATTATCTTCTACAAAGATTTAAGAGGAGGAAGTAAAAAGATTTGAAGATAATCTTTTAGTTTTTAAAAATACATTATTGAAATCTTTTTAAACAAGTTTGTTAATTATTGTTTGGGGAATCTCAACAAATAAAATCTATTTTAAATAAAACATTTTGTTGAATTAAGAAATAAAGTTTTCTTTTGAAAAATCTCTTTAATTTCGAATTAAATAAAATTTTTGTTTTAATTTAATAAAATTCGTTTTTTTTTTTGTTTTTAAAAATAAATTAAAAACTTTGTTTTTTAAAAGAATATTATGTTTATATCTTAGGATGTTGGCATAGTGGTAAGATGTTTGGTTCTCAATGTATAAGACCTAAGTTTGAATATTTGAATCTCTCATTTTTGTCATTTCTTTTTACTAAATAATTATTTTAAATAAAAGATTTCGTTTAGAGTTTTTTTTAAACAAAATTCAAAAATAAAAAATTCGTAATTTAAAAGGGATCAGAACTTATATCTTAAAGTGTTGGCACATTGGTGTGATGTTTGAGTGTCAACACTCATGTTGCAAATTCAAGTCTCAAAATTCCCTATAATTAAAATTATTTTTTTTATTTGTTATTTTTTTAAATAATTATTTCAAAAACTCACGGGAATTTGGAACCTTCCAGTATTCTCGAGGTGCTTAATTTTCCTAATGGCCTTCGTGCCACTCGTACCTATTAATTCATATCTTATCACAAAATGTGAATTAATATAATATGAGATAATTAAAATAAAATAAAAACATTTCTTTTTTTTTCTTTGGACCAAATAAAATAATAGGATAATTTATGATAAAATGTGGTATCATTTTCGAACGGGTGTCGTAGGGTGCTAGCACCTTCACTACGCTTAGTCGACTCCCGAACCAAAAAAATCTATTTTCGCAGACCAAGTTTGTAAATAGGTGACCAATCACACCTCGTAGATGATTGGTGACGACTCCAAACCCTTATCTCGAAAGAGACCCTTCAGGGGATGACGTCGGCCGCTCCACGCACAATGACGTTGCGACAAAATGTTAATTTTAGTGCGGTAGCACGAATACTTACATGAGTTGAAATATCAATGAATTCCTTGTGGGCAATCCAATTTTGATTTTTCTTTCGCGATTTATAGATTGTTTAAAGGGTGTTTTCCATTATTAAATTATGCATAACAATATATTATTAATAATTTTGATAATTCAATTTTCATGAAGGTAAAATTAATAATAATTCAAGATACATATTTTGCATAATTATTTGATTCTTTTTTGTTGGTGTTGATTTGATGAATCATGGTGTCAAATTAGTCTCTGATTTCTCATATTTACATCTTTCAAAATTATCAAATGTTTGTGGGCATGTGTATCAAATATTCTGACAGGTATCTTGTTATCCTCATAGAGTTTAAATATAATGTATTTTATAAATACTTAATATTAATTTTGAGCATATTTTTATTATTAAATGAGTTATTGTTAAATATTATTCATTACCTTATTATTAATTTAATGATATTTTTATTTAAGTTGCATGAATTTTAAACTTGTGATAAAGAAAGAAAACACTTCTACTTTTCGGTGAGCAATATCCCTCTAAGATTTATTGGGATCTTGAAAAGTGGGAGTAACCTAGGTATTACGTTTAATGAAGAAATAAGTAAGAAGTTTCTTAAAGGATAAGAATTGTTGTGAAAAGAACAAAAAGAATATACTTTAAATTTTTGTTTACCATTTCTTAATAAAGAATAAATAAACACTATTGAGTACACTAAAAGATCAAATGCACAAAATTTAAAATGTTCAAGGCTTTACTTGTGCATTTGATACTCATTTGAGACATTATATAATTAGTATGCAGTGGGTTATGATACTTATAAGGGTAGATATTGAACTCTAAATAACTAATTTCTGACCACATGTTTTGAGGAAAATGAATTAAGTAAGAAAATACAAAAGTTACTGATTAATTGTTTATTTCCTTAAAGAAATAAATTAAAGTTGGTACTAAGTTTTATTTGGAACATATGTTTGTCTAAATCACAAAAGAATCAAGCTTAGGAATTCTCTTGATATTTTTTGGAAATTTGAACGTATAGAACAAAATATGTAACACCCCGAGTCCCTCAGGTTAGTTAGTCTCGAATCGGGAGATTTTCATTTAAATTTAAATTAAGCTTTAATTAAATTTATATATATCGGATTCCGCGTGATTGGTTTTATCTTAAGTTGGGATGGGTTTCTTTTTCTTCTTTTGGGCTTGGTTATGTTGGGCTTTTAGTTGGGTTGGTTTGGTTTTAAAACAAAGGAAAAGAAAATTAATAAAAACAAAAAAAAAACCTAAGTTTGCTTTCTTCCTCTCCCTCTTTCATGCTCCAGCCGCCCAACCCCCCCCCCCCCATTTTTTCGTTAACCTCCACGCCGGCGACCAGCACAGCGGCGACGACGATTGCAACACCCAGTGGCAGCGCGGCGTTTTCCGGTGGGTTTGACGGCGGGCCGACGTACCCCTTCACTTTTCTGCAGCGAACCCGCACAAACCTGATCCAGTGACCCGTGCCCAGACACGCGACATTCTCCCCCTCGATCTGTGGCGTTTGTAGCACGTTTCTCCGTTGGCAGCAGCGGCGTGTCGAGTTTTGCAGCAGCACGATCTTCCTGGGCGTTTCCTTTGGCGTTCTTCTGCGTAGGTGTTTTTTTGGCGGCGTCTTGGCATTTCGGTTGATAACCCCGACCCGTGGAAGCGTAGTTTGGGTGACCCATACGTTGTTTTAGCATTCAACAACGTCGAAAGAGGATTTTGAGCATTTTTCCCCTGCTGTAACACGTAAACTGCAGTGTTTGTGGTGTTTGGCGATTACCCACATCCGTTCGAAGCCCGATTTAGGTTACCCACACCTTGGCGAGCTAGATCTAAGTTACCCACACCTATACGAAGTCGATTTTGTGGTAATGAGTCATTTGAACCCTCTTAGAATTGATTTCGAAGGCTGAATCGTATATGTAACTTACTGTTTTTTTCTGTTTTGTGTGCCTAGGTGCGAGATCGACGCAAAACTTAGGGGCGCGGTTGGGTGTAAGTAGACAAGGGGTGTGTGCGTGCGTTAATGTGTGTTAGTTGGTTTCTAATGTGCTGTTTCGTGATGTTTAATATTGATTTTGATACGCTATTGTGCTAGGTAACTCTCGTTTGTGTTAATCTGTATACTTGGTGTAGTGTTGAATATTCGTTAGTGATAATGGTGGAATTTTGCCTTGTTAAACTGCTGAGAATTGTTGTGCGATGATGTGTGTTTACAAAGGATGCACGTTAAAATGAAATTATTGTGATTATGCTTTCTTATGATGTGGGCGTGCTGGTATAGTTTATATAAATGTTCATTTATGATGTGAGCGTGCTGGTTGAGCATATATAAACGTTTCTTTATGATGCGAGCGTGCTGGTCTGAGTCATATTATTTTCTTATGAGATGTGGGTGTAATAGAAGCATATTTTCGGACCTTGTTCGCAGGCTAGGGGTTGATGTGGAGTTGGTTATGATAAGGAACGTTGGATTCTTGGGGAAAGTGAATGGGTGAGTGTCAGGGCCTCGGGTATTAATGGTCGGGGGCTGATACCTCACTAATTGAGTATCGAGACCTCAGGTAAAAATGGTCGAGGGTCGATGCGAGGAGTCTTTTGGAAGGAAAACTATTGGGGCCTTGGGTAAAAATGGTAAAGGGTCGATAGATGGTGAAGTCATCGGGGTCTTGGGTAAAAATGGTCGAGGGTCGATGAACAGTATCGGGGCTCTGGGTAAAAATGGTCAGGGGCCGACTCTACTCGAAAGAGTTAGCTTTGGAAAGCTAGGATAGCTGTGATAAGCGTAGAGGTGCTTGAGATGTTAGGGAGCCTCGAGGTTGGTAGTTAAATTGTTCATGGTTGTGGATATCGCCGGATCTTATAGAGCGTGTCTATGTTTGATTGCATAATGTGATGAAGAGTATGACTATGAATGTTTCATGATTTTTGTTGAGCATGATGTTTGTGTGTTGTTGGTGAGGGCTACTTACGGAGTATATTTTATATACTCACCCCCCCCTCTACAATTATTGTTTCAGGCGGAGGATTCGTTGGCGACCATGGTGATGAAGCGGAGGAGACATGACGTGCGGGGACCATAGGCTGCGTAGTTACTCTTGCTTAGCTTAGGTTTAGATGGTTAAAACTTTATGGTTTGGTCACAAATTGCTTGTTCTTATTTGAATAATTGGGAGGTTCCCACTCGTTGTCTACTTTATTTCGGAATAGTTGTCTATTTTAGTTTTCTTCCATTCATTGAGTTTGCCTAGTTGGAATAATGAAATTGCCTCATGGGGTTGTCCACGGATGATGTTTGATTGATATTCTATAGGGTTGATTTGTTGGTAAATTGATGGGAGTTGAAGCTTTATTTTATATAATTATTTCACAGGGAGTTGTTATCTCATGTTTGGAGTTAAGGTTAGACAGGTGGGTAGTTAATGTGACCTAGAAGCGTGTGGAACGTTCTGGGGCGTTACAAAATTTGTCCCAAATACGTCGCTACATAAGGTATAAAGAAAAAATTGTTTTTCACTTTGAGTATTTAACAAGCTAGATTTTTATATATGAAAACTCATCATATGTGTTGAATAGACTGTGGTATTCCTATGCATTTCTTGTTGGTTCTCAAGATTAAAATAGACATTCAAGTCTATATTAGGAACGATCAAGACGACATAACTGAAATTTTCAAATTAGGTTCTATTGAGAGCTTTAGTATTTTAGAACGGTAATTTATAGCCTATTCAATATGACTTCTTTAAATGTTTATCAACGTTGCATAAAGTTCTAAGAAGTTTACTCTCGTTAAGGGCAGCAATATTTGATATAGGAGAGGTCTTTATTGTTGGATATCTTAAAAAGTCATCATATTAATTCATAGTGAATGAAATCATTATAAAATGTGATGAATTGAGAAGATAAAGACTAGGACATTTGCTAACTTCTCTAAGTATTTACAGAGCTAATAAGTAATATATATTTTCATAAAAACCTGAGATGTGTGTTGCTTGTAAAATGATTTGAAGCTCAAAAAATGTGTGTGTTTATGCAAAGATGTGCACAACAGTGTGTTCCTGATTGTAGCTCGAACTCGGCCTCCGTACCGACCTGAATATTTGGGCGGACCTGCACAAAAAGGTGAGCACTCCGACGATCAAGTCAGTATAGGTCGGATTCCAAGTTTAGTTCGAAGCCAGAAATCATCGTACCTGATCGGGGAGTGAGGTCCTCTACTTATGGGTGGTGGTCCCGCTAATCTCGCAACGGTTACACTCGGTAATCTCGGGACCGTCGGTTACACCCGGTGATCTCGGGATCGACGGTTACGCCCGATAATCACGCCGCAGACAGTTGCTCACATCGGCCCCTACCGAGCTCCCCGGTAGGTAAGACCTGGGCCAGGTTCACCTCGGCCCTCATACTTAGCTTTCATCGGCGTTGGTGGCAGCCATCTCGGCTATCCGAGCTGGGCATGACTCATGGGCCATCTTGGAGTACCAATAGGGGTCCTCCACGTGTCCAGGTTATTTTCATCCCCAAACATTGGCCCCCTCTCTGTCTGGTCCGATCTCGACCTGGCAGAGAAGTTCATTCGACTTGCTTTGGACACGTGGCGACTTCCTATTCGTGGGAAAATACAACCGTCGCGGAAGATTTATCGTCGGAATATTCAAATATTCCGACGCTTCGGATCTCAGAGAGGATCCTAGCCGCTCGCTGATTACACGTGTACGGTGGGGAAATTCCTCCGACGGGCTATAAATGCCCCCAATCCTTCAGTTCATACCTTACGTTCCTTGAATTCTTGGAGTTCGATCTGAAGGCAGCTCGAACCCTTGGTAGGTCGGTCTCTTCCCTCTCTCTTTCGAACGTAATTGCCATGTCGTCCTCTATTAGTAGCAACCTAGGATCCGATTTAGCTCGTAGGTTAGAGTCCGAGCTCGAGGAGATAGAAAACTTTAGAATCTCCGATGACGGGGAGGATAGTGACGCCTCCACTTCAGGTCAGGGTTTGGAATACCCTTCTAAGATACCTGAGCACTACCTCGGATCCCTTCGCAGGGGGTTCGCTATCCCTGAAAACATCCTCCTCAGGCTTCCGGAAGAGGGGGAGAGAGCTGACAATCCTCCAGAGGGATGGGTCACTCTCTACTTCAAAATGTTTGAGTACGGCCTCAGACTTCCCCTTCACCCTTTTGTCCAAGAATTTCTCTTCCGGACAGGGTTGGCTCCGGCTCAAGTGGCCCCCAATGGGTGGGGTGTCATTTTCGCTTTGGCCATCCTCTTTTGGCTACGAGCTCGGGATAGTGAGGAGGTCGAGCTGTTGGACGTAGACCAGCTCCTCGCATGCTTCGAGGCGAAAAGGATAGCTAAGAAGCCTGGTCGGTTCTATATGTGCGCAAGGAAAGGCGCAGACGGTATAGTTAAGGGGCCGACCTCCATCAAGGGATGGGTGAGGAAGTGGTTCTACGCTTCCGGGGAATGGCTCGCAAAGGACGAGTCAGGTCGTTCCTTCTTTGACGTCCCCACTAGGTTTGGGAACCTAGGTACGGAATAGTTCTTACTTTTCGTAATTTTCTTCTATCATTCAGGTCTAACTCGGATTTTGTCTTCGTGCAGTTTCAATCCGACCAGTCCCCGAGCTTACGCAAGCCTCCTTCGATACGCTGAAATACTACAAGGAGCGCTTTCCGAGGGGTAGGAAGGTCGGAACCCTGGTGACTGACGAACTGCTGCTTGAGTCCGGGCTGCTAGATTACAACCCTGCAGTTCGTCCCATTGAATCGAGCTGGAATCTTCTGGGGGTCCCTCGAGGGAGAAGCGCCCCAGGGATCAGGCCGAGGCGGTGGACGCCCAGACCGAGGCGGTGGACGCCCAGACCGAGGCGGCGGGCGCCCCGCCTTTGGGCGAGGAGGCGAGGGAGGAAGCCCCTCCGAAGCGCAGGAAGAAAAAGAAGGCGATCTCCCCCTCGGAGGTCGGAGCTTGCAGGGTCTTACCTGCAAGTTTTGCAGATCGGGTGGACGATCCTGCGGCCAGGATGGGCGGGACGTCCGACGTGACGGCGCAGTTCAGAATTGAGCCGTCAAGTTCCGGGGTGAGGGACCAGGTGTCCCGCATCTCAGCTGCAAGTTTGGACCGCTGCCTAAGGAGGGCGTCCAAATTTGTGAGCGACCCTGGGTCCGTTCTGCAGAGGACCATCGACTACGCCGCCGAGGTAAGACTAGTGCCCCATTTTTGCTTGATTTCGCCCAACAGGTAGTTCGATCTGACTTTTTCCTTGTACCATTTCGCAGGCGTTCGTTGCTTCCATTCAATCGGCTCTGGCCGTCAAGGCCGAGCTGGATGGGAGGGAAGTTCTAGCAGCGAGGGAGAAAGAGGAGTTCTCCGCTGCCTTGGAGGCTGCTTCTTCCACCATGAAGGATGAGCTACTGAAGGCTCACTCTGAGGTGGAGACTTTGAAGGCCGAGGTGGAGTCTCAGGCCGAGCTGCTGAAGAAGGAAGAGGACAAGCGCAAGGCCCAACTCCGAGCTGCCCACGCTATTACCAGGGGCCTGGAGAGGGAGAAGTTCCAGCTCCTGAAGGAAAAGGACGACATGCTCCAGGCGCTCGAAGCGAAGGATAAGAAGCTGGAGCATGCGACTGCCGAGCTGGAGGCGGCGAATGAGCGCCTCAGCAATGGAGTCCTACTGGAGGAATCGTTTAGGCAACATCCTGACTTCGATGGATTTGCCAAAGATTTTTCCGACGCGGGCTTCAAGTTCCTCATGAAGGGCATTGCCTCCGACATGCCCGACCTTCAGATCGATCTCAGCGGTCTGAAAAGTAGGTATGCCGAGAAGTGGGCGTCTGGTCCTGGCGGCACCCCTGGCCCCCAAGCATTGGTGGATCAGTATGTCAGGGATTTGGACTCTGACTACTCCGATCCCGAAGAGGACCAGGTCGGCTCTCCTCAGGAGGGCGCTCCCCCAGCAAGCTCGTAGGTGATCACCCTTTTCTTTTTTGTTTGTAAGTGTTAGGGCAGAGCTGCAAGGTCTATAAGCCTTGGCTCTGCTCTTCATTCAATAAAGAGACTCCCATTTGCTTCTACTTTGTTGTTGGCAACCGCTTTTCTTTGCTTCTCCTTTGAACTGCAGCTAACGTCACCTCGCACCTCCTACTTTTGAGGTCGCGCCTTTAATTATCATAACTTGAAAGTTTGAGTTTGAATCTCTTAATGTTCAATACATTGCACCAACTCTGGATTTTTAACATTTCACCCTTAACTTAAAAAGGTAAAAAGGCTAAAATCCTAAGTCCGTAGCTATTCTTCATATCGTTCCTCATACCCCCAAGTTCGGAGGCTTGATCATTTTGAATTTTCCACATCGCCCCCTTTGCCTTGAAGGTTTGAATTTTAAGTTCGTCAGTGGTTTTGACATCGCACCTCGTACCCTTAGGCTTCGGAGGATTGAATTTGAACCAACTGCTGGAATGCGATCGCGTGGGAGTCCGTGTCCCCCATTTAATTTCTTGTCGAACTCGGAAGCATGAAATTAAATCATCACATTTATTCCGAGCATAATTCCTTTGGAACAGTCTTTACAGGTGCATTGAAAATCCTTTTGTCATTTCAAGGATAATAACGCTTCAGGTGCTCCGCGTTCCACGGGTGCGCGAGGACGTCTCCTTTCAGATCGGCCAATATGTACGTCTCAGGTCGGACTATGCCCTTGATCTCAAACGGGCCCTCCCAGGCCGGGTCAAGGGCACCCACATGCGTTTGGACCCTCCTTAAGACCAGATGTCCGACCTGAAAGGCCCGAGGTCGGACGCGGGCATTGTAATGTCTGGCCATTCTGCCCTGATACTCCGCCAGGCGTAGCTGGGCCATTGCTCTTCTTTCTTCCAACAAGTCGAGGTTGAGGAGCAGCCCATCCTCATTCGTCGTAGGCTCATAATGCTCTACTCTGTCAGATGGCATGCCGATCTCAACCGGGACTACAGCTTCGGAGCCGAAGGCCAGGGAGAACGAGGTTTCGCCCGTCGACTCTCGTTGGGTGGTCCGGTACGACCATAGAACTTCGGGTAGCTCCTCGGCCCACCTACCTTTCTTGGAGTCCAGTCTAAGTTTGATGCCTCGCTTGATGATCTTGTTGACCACCTCCACCTGCCCATTTGTTTGCGGATGTGCGGGGGACGAGCTGAGATGACTTATGCCAAGTTTGCTGCAAAAGTCTTTGAACTTGGCGTTGTCAAACTACTTCCCATTGTCTGTCACTATGGCCTGCGGTATACCAAAGCGACATATGATATTCGTCCATACGAATGACGTGACCCTGGATTCCGTTATGTGGGAGAGCGCCTCGGCCTCGGCCCACTTGGTGAAGTAATCCACAGCAACCACAGCGAACTTGGTCTGGCCCTTGCCCAAAGGGAAAGGACCAATGATATCTACCCCCCACTGCGCGAATGGCCATGGGGCCGAGATGGGGGTGAGCAGCTCGGGAGGTTGGTGGATTATGGCTCCGTAGCGTTGGCAATTGTCGCAAGTTCTAACGAACTTCTTGGCGTCCTAGCTGAGGGTCGGCCAATAGTATCCTTGCCGGATCACTTTGGCTGACAGCGACTGGGCGCCTGAGTGATTGCCGCACACTCCTTCGTGGATCTCTCTGAGGACGTACAGGCCCTCTTCAGGGGTTAGGCATTTCAATAGAGGCAGGGAAAAGCCACGTCGGTACAATGCACCATCTCGGACCACGAACCGAGCTGCTCGCCTTGCCAACTTTCTGCGCTCCTTGGGATCTTGGGGTGAGTTACCCCTAATGAAGTCCGTGATCGGGTCCATCCATGAGGATTCTGGAGCGCCGATCTCCATCAGATCTGGCTCTAAGATCGAGGGATTATCTAGGATCTCGACGGGGACCGACCTGGCGAGGTCGGTCTCGTACGCCGAATGCTAACTTGGCCAAGGCATCAGCATTAGAATTTTCTGCTCGCGGAATCCGGCTTACCTCGTAAGTTCGAAACTGGGCGAGGTATGACCTGACCTTGCCCAAATATTTCTCCATTCGGGTGTCTTTGGCTTGGTATTCGTCCTTGATCTGGCTCACAACCAGCTGGGAGTCACTGAAGACCTTAACACATGAGGCCCCCAATGCTCGAGCGATTCGCAGGCCGGCAATAAATGCTTCATACTCTGCCTCGTTGTTAGAAGTCCGGAAGCTGAACCGCAAGGCATACTCAAATCGCTCACCCCCTGGTCCGAGCAAGAGGACCCCGGCTCCGCACCCCTTCTCATTGGAGGATCCGTCGACATAGACTGTCCACGGCAGGTCGGACTCGCTCAGCTCGGAAGGTGGTGTGAGCTCGGCTATGAAATTTGCCGCTGCTTGTCCTTTCAACGCAGTTCTGGGTTCGAACTGGATGTCGTACTCACTTAGCTCCATTGCCCACTTCATTAGGCGACCAGAAGCTTCTGGCTTATGGAAGATGCTTTTTAGGGGCAAGTTAGTGAGCACCACCACCGTATAGGCTTGGAAGTATGGTCTAAGTCGTCGGGCCGAGGTGACCAAAGCGAGAGCCAACTTCTCCATCTGAGGGTATCTAGTCTCGGCTTCGGTCATAGCCTTGCTTGTGTAGTAGACCGGGTTTTGCTGCGCTTCCTCTTGCCTGATTAAGGTCGAGCTGACGGCACTGTCAGACACTGCTAGGTACAATTGGAGCTTGTCCCCCGGCATGGGCTTGGCAAGCAAGGGTGCCGAACAGAGGTAGCTCTTCAATTGCTGAAACGCTTGCTCGCACTCCGCTGTCCATTCAAAC
Source organism: Momordica charantia (assembly GCF_013281855.1). Classification (NCBI taxonomy): domain Eukaryota; kingdom Viridiplantae; phylum Streptophyta; class Magnoliopsida; order Cucurbitales; family Cucurbitaceae; genus Momordica; species Momordica charantia. Next base: position 9,329,945 of record NW_028275163.1, on the reverse strand, counting down.
GACCCTTTCTTTCGTAAGACCTTGAAGAAAGGGAGGCATTTATCTGTCGACCTTGAAACAAACCGGTTCAGGGCCGCAATCCTGCCATTGAGGCACTGAAGCTACTTCAGCGTTTTAGGTGCCTCCATCTCGATCACGGCTTTAATCTTTTCGGGGTTGACCTCGATTCCCCGGTTGTTTACCATGAAGCCAAGGAATTTTCCCGAGGTGACTCCAAAGGCACATTTAGCAGGGTTGAGCTTCATTTGATATGCCCTCAGAACCTCGAAGGCTTCGACCAGGTCGGAGAGATGCGACTTAGACTGCTTGCTCTTGACAAGCATGTCGTCCACATACACTTCCATATTCCGGCCGATCTGCTTGGCGAACATTTTGTTCACCATTCTCTGGTAGGTCGCTCCTGCGTTCTTTAACCCGAAGGGCATGACCTTGTAGCAGTACAGACCCTTGTCTGTTATGAAAGCGGTATGACCTTCATCCGGGACATGCATCTTGATTTGGTTGTACCTAGAGTAGGCGTCCATGAAGGTGAGCAGTTCGTGCCCGGCTGTGGCGTCCACGAGCAAATCAATCCTCGGCAGTGGGAAGCAATCTTTCGGACATGCCTTATTTAAGTTCGTAAAATCTACGCACATTCTCCACTTGCCGTTAGATTTTTTAACTAATACAACATTGGAGAGCCATTCGGGATACGAAATTTCTCTTATGTATTCAGCTTTCAAAAGTTTGTTAACTTCCTCAACAATTACATCACTCCTCTCCTTGTTTATAGGTCTTCTCTTTTGTTTCACAGGTCGGAATGATGGATCTATGCTGAGGCGATGCGTCATAATTCACGGGTCAATGCCAGGCATGTCCTCATGGGCCACGCAAAGACGTCCGAGTTGGACCTGAGGAAGTGGATTAGCTCCTCTCTGTCGGTGGCCCCCAGCTTGCTTCCTATGCTTACCTGCTTCTCGGGACTAAGCAGAGGAACGAGCTCGAGCTCCTCAGTGGGTGCGGCAAACTCCTTCCTCGGCAGGTCGGCCTCGAACTCGAGCGTCCCATCCCTGAGAGTTTCGAGGGCGCAGACCGATGAGCCTTTGAGTGCGGCGGCATAGCACTCCCTCGAAGCGGTCTGTTCTTCTCGGACCGTACCCACGCCATTGGGGGTGGAATACTTCAAAACTTGATGAAGTGTTGAGGGAATGGCCCGAAATGACTGGATGATGGGTCTCCCAAAGATGGCGTTATAGGCCGATCTACCGTCAACTACCACGAACTCGGCCATTTGAGTGACCCGAGTTTGGTCCTGCCCCAGCGTGACCGGCAAGTCGATGCAACCCTCTGGGATGACCGATTCTCCAGAGAACCCAACCAGCGGCGTCGGACTTCTCTTCAATTGCGACCTCGTCCAGCCCAAGGCGAGGTAGGTCGGTAAGGACAGGATGTTAGCGGATGCGCCCCCGTCTACCAGCACTCTCCTGACCACCACATGATCAATCAAGGGAGCAATCACAAGGGCATCATTGTGGGGCAGGTGGACCTCCTCCAAATCTGCACCATCGAAGGTGATTGGGCAGGTCGGCCCCTGCTCCCTGATGATGCACACCTCGCGTCTGGCTGCACGGGCTAACTTCTTTCTTTTATGTCCGGATTGACCCCCGCTTGGCCCTCCAAAAATGGTATTGATGACCGCAGGTCGGTCGGTGCGCCTGGCTGGCGTCCTTGAACGCTTTCGCTCTTCCTTTTTCTCTGCTGAGCTGGTCCTGGGCTTTCCCACGAACTTCTTGAAGTAGCCGTCTTGAATTAGATCCTCAATTTGGCGCTTCAATTCCCAGAAGTCCGACGTGTTGTGGCCGTGCTCCCGATGGAAGCGGCAATACTTGTCCTTGCTGCGCCTCTCCGGGGCTCCCCGAAGTTTCTCCGGACGCTTGAGTAGTTTTTTCATTCCAGAATCCTCGATGTTCGTTAGGATCTCGGAAATTGGAATCGTGGTTGGGGTGAAGCGCTCGTAAGGTCGGCTCCTGGTAGGTCCGTTCTCCACCCTTCGATACTCAGGTCGGCCACTGGAGAAGGATCCCTTGTCCTTGGACTTGGGATCTGCCCTTTCATCTTTTCCACTTCTGCCCCGGCCGATCTTTCGTTCAGGTCGGCCAGTTTTGGTTCGGAGGAGCTCCTGTCCGTCGATGACTTTTTTCGCCTTCTGGAGTATCTCGGCGAAGGTGGCCGGGGCCTCCTCTCCAAGCTTCACCGTGAGGGCTTCGTCGGCTAGACCGGTGAGGAAATAGCACATGGCCGAGTCATCGGAGCAGTGTGCAACCTTCAACTGTTCCTCCTGGAATCTGGTGACATACTCCCGCAGCGTCTCACCCTCCTTCTGCCTGATGGTGGCGAGATGGGTCGCTGTCTTTTTGTCATAGTGCCGAGAAGAGAACTGGGCGAGGAATTCCCTTCTCAGCTGAGAGTAGGTCGAGATCGACCTGGCTGGCAGTCTCCGGTACCACAATCGCGCGCTGCCAGTAAGCGCGATCTGAAAGGCGCGGCATTTGATTGCGTCTGATGCCGCTTGGAAGTCCATGAGGCCTTCAAAGACCTCAAGATAGTCCTTGGGGTCCTTCATCCCGTCATAAGGCTTCACGGTAGGAGCTTTGAACTTCGGAGGGATTGGTGCATCCAAAACGTCCGAGGTGAAAAGAGATTCTCCCAAGTCGCGGTCGTTCAGCGACTCGTCTTTCTGCTCACATTTGGCCTTTAAGGCCTCCACCTGAGCATCGAGCTCCCCCCTCAGCTGGTCGAAATCCTCCCTTGTGATTATCCCTGCGGGATTGTGAGAGGATTCAGCCTGCTGGTTGGAGCTCCTGTGGGAGCGGGATGGTGACTGCCCTTTTCTGAGAGACGAGCCTCTCTTTCTGTTGAGATGCTCACGGAGGTCTCCCCTCTGGCGAGTGTACCCCTCACTCTCGTTGTCTTCGGGACGTTCTTCCTCGGCTGGGCTGAGGTGGGAACCCCTTTGCTCGCGTACGTCCATGCGCGTCACTCGATTTTCAGATCGGGACCCTGCGCCTGCAGCCAGCACCATTTCGTTATACATTGCCTCCATGGAGCGCATTTGTGTGCGCATTGCCTCCATCTCTCTCTGGAGCGCATCAAAGTTCTCGCTTGTTGGAGCCGGGGCTGGACCCCGGGCGCCCTTCTTAGAGGTCCCACCTCGGCCACGGGTGGCCCTGGACGTCCTCGGGTGGCCCTGGACGTCCTCGGGTGCGCAGGCGGTAGGGTAGGCGCGGTGATCCGTGCCGATCTGCGGAGAGGTTCCGTTGCTAGGCCTTCGTGACCTTGCCCCTCTACCGCCGCTGCTCCGACCTCCCTCTAGTGGGCATCGCTGGCAGCTAGAGTCCTTCGATCCGCCGTATTGGTCGAATTCGCTGGTTGAACCATGTTCGCTCGCGTGTTAGTTTAACGGAATTGGGATGACGTAGATTGTCAGTCGTTCCCACAGACGGCGCCAAATGTTTATGCAAAGATGTGCACAACAGTGTGTTCCTGATTGTAGCTCGAACTCGGCCTCCGTACCGACCTGAATATTTGGGCGGACCTGCACAAAAAGGTGAGCACTCCGACGATCAAGTCAGTATAGGTCGGATTCCAAGTTTAGTTCGAAGCCAGAAATCATCGTACCTGATCGGGGAGTGAGGTCCTCTACTTATGGGTGGTGGTCCCGCTAATCTCGCAACGGTTACACTCGGTAATCTCGGGACCGTCGGTTACACCCGGTGATCTCGGGACCGACGGTTACGCCCGATAATCACGCCGCAGACAGTTGCTCACATCGGCCCCTACCGAGCTCCCCGGTAGGTCAGACCTGGGCCAGGTTCACCTCGGCCCTCATACTTAGCTTTCGTCGGCGTTGGTGGCAGCCATCTCGGCTATCCGAGCTGGGCATGACTCATGGGCCATCTTGGAGTACCAATAGGGGTCCTCCACGTGTCCAGGGTATTTTCATCCCCAAACAGTGTGATAAGAAGCATAACAAATCATTTTCCCTTACCCTCAGTCTATTTGAAGAAAGCACTCAAAATTGTTACAAAAAATTTAAGTGATCTACAAAATAAAGCAACAACTAAAATCACTCCCACTCCAAGGTTTTGCAAGACTTGGAATTAAAGGTTTTTAGTTCTCACTCTAGATACACTAGTCTTTATCAATATATATAATTTCTAAAGTTAATTCCCACTTAAATTTGATGTGGATGAGATCTTATGGTTTCTTAAGGACATTGAGTTTGGGGGGAGATAAAATAAAGAATTTTGTATTTAAGAAAAATTTAGTTATTTCATCATTTTAGTAAAACAAACTTAACATCATTAAAATTGTCATTAGAGTAATTAGAAGAGATAGAAGAAATATGATTATAAAGATTTAAGTTTGATCATAAAGATTATCTTCTCTAAAGTCAAACAAAGTCTTATCTCTTAAAAGAAAAAATTAGTGTCATAAAAAATGTGTTGAAACAACAAACAACAAAGATATTTTACATTCATTTTATATTGCTTTTAACAAATATAAAACTCATCTAGCTGTTATGGTTTCAATTCTTAAGGGTGACATTAATTTTTAGAGATCTTTTTTATAGCTTCTTGAAAAGTTCTTTCAAGTAAATGACAGTACTTAATAACTTTTTTTTTTTTGAGTTGTATCAGATGAATATAAAGATTGATTTCTCAATTGTGTAATTTATGAAATCAATAAGCTCGTATATTTTGGACACTTTTGATATAGTAACATAAAGTTTCAAAAGATTTACATTCATATGTGATCTCAATGAGCAATTTTTATCTATAATTTCATAATTTTTGTTAAATATTGATATTATCACATGTAATGTCTAAAGGTAATAAAAGTAATAATTATGTATTACAAGTCTAGTGGGAGTAAATTTATTTCCCTAATGTAATATGTCTGTAACATAATAAAGGCCTTGTTAGAGAATGAAAAGTTGCATGAACATATCACTTTTATATTGTGAAAGGATATTGTAAGATCAATTTCAAGTAACATTGAGAATTCACAAAAGAGTTATGTTGATAGTTATTGCAAGTCCTCTAGCATAAAGATTTGTGCACTAGAGGATATTGAAATCACTGGAAGAGACAAGCTCAGTTTCAATAGGGGTCCCTTGAGTAAATAAAGTAAAATAAAACATATTCATGCTTAAAGTCTCTATGCTTCAGCTTCAGGATTCATATCAAGAATGAAAGACAATTATTTTGATAACTCTTATTTGGATCTAAAGAGTTATAAGGTACTTAACAAAAAAGGTTACATGCTCACTCATCAAAATCGATTTAATTAGAGATGATTTTGATCATTTGAGTTGTCATCTAGATCCATCTTTGAGGCTATATTTACTAATAGGTTAAAGGGTACTACTATATCAAGAAAGTGGCAGAGAGTCACTATAGTCCCTTTCACTATTGAAATTTGTGTTCATAGCATTTTGTATGACAACAAACTTAAGGAATATGGTTACCAAACCTTGTCATCAAGTTTTCTTACAAGGACTTGTTTTTCCATATTACAGCAATGAAAGCTTTTGTACGAATATTTAAGCTTCAGTTGATAAAGGAAATTCAGAGTATTTTTGTGTCTAAATAAATGCAACTTCATCAACATGGATCCACTAATTAAGGACTTTCACGAAATGTTTTAGGATTAAAATGTTCATATAGATGTGAAAACTGTGGTATGTCAGTTGAGTGTGAGTTTGTGTCTTCTTAAATGAGGCACGTGGTTTTCTTTTCTACAGAATAAAGAAGATGAAATATTTTGTTACTCTGAATGATTTTTTTTCTAATTTTAGTTTAACATAAAGCTAAAAAGCATAACTTTTGATCTTTCTAAAGAATAAAATTGTACTAGTTGGGAATAAACATGTTTATATCACATTACATGTAATTTTCATGTTGCTCTCCCACATTCAATTCATGTCATTGAGTATATTTGGTGTAATCCTCATTGATAAGCGAGATGGACTGGATTGTAATTTTTCTAACAGAAATTTCTAGTGTGAGCAAAAAGGAAATGAGGTAAAATGGGGAGGGTAAGGGCAGAGGCCATATGTGCAATCGAGGAAGGGAAGGCTAATTTTGGTAGGTGGGTTATGGGAAAGTGGACTAGGGGATAGTTTGTAGAGGCGTCAAGGTAGAGATCGAGTTGCAAGGAAGGGTAGGGTGGGGGCTCATTTAAGGAGAGAGATGTGCGAAGGAGCTGGGCCAATTTTGAGAGTGGGCTGGAATCGAGAGGTGCGCTAGCAAAGTAAGGCGAAGGAGGGAAGGTTTGTCTGCAATAATTGATTTAGAGGCTCGTTAACCACAGTGGAAACGAGGGTAGAGATGAGAAAAGCCACAATGATAGTGGTGGGTGAAGTAGATGGGGACTGTGAGTGATGAGAGGGGAGAGAAGTTAGTACTAGAGAAGTGAAAAACATTCTCATTAAGGATAACAAATTGAGTAATAAAGAGTTTTCAATTTTGGATTCAAAACAAATGTAGCCTTTATTACTCAAAAGGATATCCAAGAAAAACACATCGAGTGGTATAGGATTGGAGTTTTTATCATAGTAGGGTTGTAAAAGGGGTAACACATGCACCACCAAAGATGATGATCCTAATCTATTTTAAAATGAAATAATTTAAAATAAAGAGAAACAAAATTAAGAATGTGCTTGGGATAACATTCTATTAATCTAGAAAACAGTAGTAGCAAAGATATAGTACTAAAATTTAAGGGAGATAAAGGACTTAGACAAGAAAGACAAGGCAGTTACCATAATATATATGGCAATGCTTACTTAGACAAGAAAGACAAGACAGTTACCATAATATATATGGCAATGCTTACGCTCAATAACGAGTCATTTTGTTCTATTGTATAGGGACAAGATTTTTTACAAAATATGATCTCAAAAGTAAAAAGAGAGGAGAGGAGTGGGTTATGAATTCACCACCACCATCACTTCGAATAAAATATGGTTTAAGTTATGTCATAATAGAAGTGACATAAAATTTGTGCACAAGAGGAGATATCCAAGTGTAGTATATGTCATCAATATAGAAAATATTAATAACAACAACCATTAGCACAAATAGCAGAAGCAGGTCTCCAAAGATCACTATAGACTAGTTCTAAAGGTTTCTGCGAAACATGTCGAGATAAAAAAAATGTAATTTAGACATTTTTCCATGTAAACAATTTGAACAAACATAATAGTTAGAAGACTTATTCAAAGCAATAGATGAATCGTTATGAAAAAGTTAAAAAAATATTTTTAGCTAGATGACAACGATGATTATGCCATAGAAGTTGAGATGCCTTGGCTCCAAGATATTCATCGATCCCCTTTCGTACAGGTAGAGAAGTGGGAATGCAATAGAGATCCTTTTGAACACAGCCAATAAGACTAAGCGTTAGGGGTGTAAAAAATCCGGTAAGTTGAAGAACTCATGCAACCTAGCCCAAACTGCAAGCGTATGTTGGGTTGGGTAACGACTTTTAAGAACCAACCAATTCAGTTCGGTTCTCGACTAAAATATTTTTTTTAAACCTGAACCGAATCGATTTTGCATATATAATATTTAGTTTTAGAGTTTTTCATATCATTAGCCTCTCATTCTCAAATCTCATCTCTTGCTCTCAGTTGCTCTTACTCTCAGATCTCATCTCTTCACCCTCAAATCCTCTCACTCTAAGATCCCATCTCTCAAACCCTCTCAAGCCTTAGATCTTATCTCTCGCTCACGATTCACTACCTTCAAGATCTCATCTCCCGTATCCTCTCAAATCTCATTTGTCACTTTTGATCTTATTGTTAGCTTTACAAGCTTCAATCACATCAAATGTTTTGATGATAACAAACTATATTTGCTGATCATTTTAGTATTTCAAAGTATCTATATTGTAGACATTGAAAAGATAAATCCAACGCATTTTGAATCGCTCAAATTAGAGTTCAAACGAATAATTTATAACCAAAACAAGTTGGGGAAGAAAAAACACATTTGGCAAGCGACATGACATCTAATAGTCAAATTATGTCACCGTGACAATGATGTGGTAGTAACGTGGCATCAACAATTTTGGTGACGTGGTGGATGACGTGGACAAATCATGTGACGACACATGGCGCATTCAAATAAATCTTTAATCAATAATTTCCACAATTCTCTCCATTCTATCATCTTCTCTCAATTTCACATAATTTCCCAATCTCCACCAAATCCTTCAAATCTTCATAATTCTCTTTATTCTTTTTCTTATCTCTACTTTTAATTTTCATCATCCACCATTTGTCCTAAATCCAACAGCCAGATTTCATCCACAAAATTTTATTTAACGCCACCAAATTTAACTTTCTCCACACACCAATTATCAAAGCAAACATTTTTCTCTCTTCAAATTATTTCGCTCTCAAACTTCTCATTCTCTCCACACAAAAATTTATCCATATTGTTTTCTGAGATATACATTAGAGTGTAGCATTTTAGCTATTACGCTAGTGTGAAATTTACAAATCCACCTAAATGACGTACTTTATTTGCTTTGCTTATTTACATTTTGGGTTTTGTATTAAAGTGTGGATACACCTTGGGTTGTGAGAAAACACAATTGGTTAGATCCTGAATCAGTTAAAAGGATCGTGAGTTTCTCTTTAGCCTAGGACAAAAAGAGGGTCGCCCGGTTTGGTTCCCTCTTGTAAGATAGTCGATGCAATAAAATACCCAAGAAGTCTTGGGAAGTGGAGTAGGGATTTTTGAATCACTATAAAAAATTATGGTGTCATCTCTCTCTAATCTTTAATTTATGAGTTTAAATTTTGTTTGATTTTTGTTATTTTTTAACTTTCTTTTTAAAATCTAAAAGTTGGTATGCAACCTTATTCACCTCCCTCTATTGTTGCAATACGATCCTACACTCATCTCTCACTCTCAATTTCATTGCCTCTCACCTCTCTCAAACTCCCAGAAATGCCTCTTGAACTCATCTCTCTCACGGTCTCGCTCGCAATCCATCAATCTTCTGAATTATCGTTTGACGTTGTTCATCGCCTCTCTTACTATGTTGGTCGTCGTTGGCAACCTAATTAAAAAAACCTTGTGACTCAATCTAACCCAACCAAAAAATATAAGAGTTGAGTTGAGTTGAGTTGCCGTATAGATTCAGTTTTATTGGATAAAGGAGTCAACCAACCAAAAAATTCGAGTTGTTCCAAAAAAAAGCTTCCTACCATGATCCAACCTAACCCATGAGCACCCCTAATAAGCATGATTGTCTGTCAAGAATGGAAAATAAATTAGTGAAGAGAAAACAACAGTTATAAACACAAAACTGATAGATAAAGAGTAAATTAGAAGCTATTTGAGGAACACATAAGATATTATTGAGAACAAATAACTTGGAGGTAGTGGCTAACATGCATGAACTAGTGTGAGTTATGGCTAAAGATTAAAAATTACAAAAAGTAACGCCCTTCTCACCATTATAGTCATTGGAGATTGTGAAGTTCGCTAGGTTCAAGGTCATATGGACGTTACAACCACTGTCAGGGAGCACTGGGTGTTTAAGGTTGCAACCATAGTAGCTAACTAAGGTTGTGGATGGTAAAATGTCCAAATTTTTAACAGATTTGTACCACTTTGTGAAGATGAGATAGTTTTGTCTATTAGGGACAGCCACAGGATGATGGATGGGTGATTGGGGAAGGCTTGACAGCCATTGTTATTACCATGTCTAGCGAAGGGTCGCCTATCTGACACCCACATTCGCACCTTATCCCATTCTTTTCTAACTATTGTGTTTAATTCCAAATTATTATTATTATTATTTTTTTTTTTTGAGATTTGTCCATATGACAAAGTAAACTCTACTCACTTTTTCTTTAATTGCAAGTTCAATAAAAACTATTACATCTTTTAATTTTATCCAATGTAATATTTGGGACCACATAAATTTTCCTCATATTTTGAGGCTCCTTATTTCCTAACCGTAGTTGATTATTTTACTTGACTTACTTTAGTACATCTTATGAGCTTTAAACCCAACATTTAATCTGTTATAAAATCCTTTTTTCCTGGGTTAAAACTCAATTTAATTGTAACATCAAGGTTTTGCATGCTGATAATAGTATTGAATTCACCTCAATGTGCCTTTTATTGATGAACAGTGAACCATTTTTCAACACACATGTGCCCACACTACACAACAAAATGGAGTTATTGAGTGTAAACATCGTCATCTCTTAAATGTCCCATGTGTCTTATGATTTCAAGTTAATTTGCCATTACATTTTTGGGGAGAAAGTGTCTTATATCGTTAACTGAATACTCACACCTTTTCTTGCTCATAAATTTCTTTACAAACTTTCACAACAAAACTCCACCAATTTAGTCTGACCTTTGAGTTTTTGGTTGCTTATGCTATGCCACAAACTTCATCATTAATAACAAATTTGATTTGCTTGCACACCATTGCATGTTTGTAGGATATCTTTTCGGTAAAAAAACATATCGTGTCCTTAAGGAATAGCTTGGGTGGCTTGAACCAAGATGACAATCATGTTTTCCTTAATTGCCAAAACCCTCTTGAAGATTCGAACCCTACCACTTAACCTAACCATATCACTTCTTCTTTACCACAAAATCCTACTCCATCTACACCTTTACTTAACTACATACCTCATCCTCTACTCATTGTAATGATTCATCCTCTTCACCAACTTCAACAAAAAACTTAAACCTTCATCCAACTTTATATCCCTCTTCCCAACTAACCAAACCCACCATATACGAACTAGTACATGATACCATATTTGACCATCGTCGTTCTTCTCGGACTCATTGGCTCGCTTCTTAACTTCGAGACTTCCACATGTATCATGTTGTTGTCTTAGGTCATGATGCCTCCTCCACGTACCTTCTCGTCTAGCACTCGCTACCCATGCAATTGTATGTCTCTTACACTAATTATCTAGTAAATATCATTCATTTATAAATTATATATCTTGTTCGGTTGAGCCAACCACTTATGAACAAGTTCGTTATGATCCTCAATGGGTTGAAGCTATGAATTTTGAAATCAATGCTCTTGAGGATAATAACACTTGGTCCATGATTTTCTTACCCCCTGGTCAACGACTCATCAACTGCAAATGAATTTTTAAAATAAAGTATCATGCATGGTACCATCAAGCATCATAAAGCTCGGCTTGTCTGCCAAAGGGCTCACACAATGTCAAGGTTTTGATTACAAAGATACATTTGGTTGTAAAATTCATTATGATTCGTTGCTTACTAGCAATTGCAACAATACACAATTGGTCTCTACATAAAATGAATGTGCAGAATGTGTTCCTCCATAGTGACTTAATTGAGGAAGTATTCATACTACATCCTCCTAGTTATTGTCAATAGGGGGAGAATGTAGTTTGTCAACTCAACAAATTACTTTATTTGCCTTAAGCAAGCATCTCGTAGTTGATTTCAATAATTTTCATTCAATTATTCTAATCCATGAGATTGGTTTTCAACAATCAAAGGTCAACTGCTCATTATTTACACAAGTTCGTGGAGAGATAGGGGGTGAAGCTCTCAAAGATTCGACTCGATATCGTAGGCTAGTTGGGAAGCTCATATATCTTATAATTAGTCGACCTAAAATTATACATTCTATGAATACTCTAGGCCAATTCTTGCAATAACCAAGCGTGCATCATCTTAAGGTTATCATCGACTAGTCCAATACTTAAAGGCTACTCTATGACAACGATTGGATGATTGGGCAAGATGTCCAATTATACGAAAGTTCGTAACATAGTATTACATTTTCCTTGTTAAATCTCCAATATCATGGACGAACAAGAAGCAAACAATAGTTTTAGGATCATCAGCAGAAGCAAAATATCGATTCATGGCTGTTATGGATGAGAAAATCCCTATTTTCTACCATTTGAATTCCCCTTATTTAAGCAATTTGAAAGGAGAAGATATACTGATGGTCTTGGATTTCTCCTAGATTCAGGAGAATATATCCCTATATTTGGAAGGGGAAGTATCCTGATGGCCTTAGGATTTATCCTATATAAATAGATGGTAAATACTCATAATGAAGGTATGCTACAAATCTTTACTCTTTGCTATACAAAAATACCTTATTCTTCCTATTCGACTACTCTGATTCTGACTTAAGTATTGGAGTTTGTGTGGCGAGAGCCACATCGGTCTTTAGTGCTCTTATGTTTTGCAGGTCTCATTATCCTTTTTATTCTAGAAGATTGGTTCGAATTTGGTGGAATCCCAAGAGACCAAATTTCTGCATCAACAATTGGCACCATCTGCGGGGACGACTAAGATCTAAAAGTCAAGACGATTGACGACGAATTGATCGAGAACTGCTTAGATCCAAGGAGATCTCGGGAGAAACAAATCGACATGGATTCTAGAGCCAGACCACAACTTTCTAACGACGAATGCCATAGGACTCGGAGGCTTCCCCTACCTAAGGTAGCCGAGAAAAAATAACAAATCAATAAGTTCTGAGATAGGACCCAGAATGAACAAATCAACAAATTCCAGGACAGATCCTGGATGAGATAAATCGACGGATTCCAAAAAGACTCTGGGATAAACGAGTCAACAAATCCCAGAAAAGAAAAAAACAACTGATTAACATACGGAGTTTCTTCAGGCAATGGTAAGTTTGCTGTGTAAAGGTTGTTTATGATTACGAAAATTTAGGTTTAATTTTCTCGTAATCGCATATTTGGTAGATTGCATAATTTAGTATTGATTTTTTGGTAACTGCATGTTAATAAAGTCAAATATTATGTTTCCAAAGATACGTACTCGTCTGTGATTTAAAAAAGCTCCTAGCATCTGAAATTTAATTAATTCCTTATTACTTGAGCACTTCTCTCTTTATATATTATGAATAAAACTTTCGACATTTGAAATGTAATAAAATCTTTACTACTTGATCATTTATCTCTTATTCTAAATGAAAATCTCTCAAATGGGGGCATGGGTAAGTAAATCAATAGCTTGTCAATGAACTCAAGCAGGGGCAGACGTAGAAGCAGGCCGATAAGCTAGAAGCCAGTTAGTGAAACCAGGGAAAAGAATCTCACAGGTGCTGAAAGGGAAAGGCACACATACAGGCCCAGCAAAGTTAAAACAAAAAACGGTAAGCCTAACCAATCAATAAAACCCAGGGGTAGGAAACTATTTGGTAAAACTAAAATAGGTTAAAAACCCAGGGGTTTTGATCAACGTAGGGTAAAAACTGGCTAAAGCCAAAAGGTTAGAAACCCAAGGTCGACAAGACTCAGGGTATAAAACCATTGACAAAAGCCAAATAGGTTAAACCCAACAGTGAATCATGGGGTATAGAACAATGGGCAGAAGCCAAATATGTTAGAAACCCAAAAAAGTACCACTGGCCCTGCTGAGAAGTTAAATCCCAAGGCCAAAAACTAACGGTAAAAACTAACCGTAGAACAGTGCCTAAAAGATTTAATTGCATTCAACTACAACAAAAAAGAATGAGGGCTATGACAGTCAGCTCATGAAACGACAACCGACAACAACGAAAAAGGGTATCGACTGGACTTAGGGTATAAAACCATTAGCAAAAGCCAAATAGGTTGGAAACTCAAGAGTTAACCCTAGAGTATAAAACCCTGGGCAAAATCCAAACAGGTTAGAAACCCAAAGGAAGTACCACTGGTCCTGCTGAAAGTTAGATCCTAAGGCCAAAATCTAACGATTAAAACTAATCGTATAGCAGAACCCAAGAAACTTGACTTCAGCCAACTACGACAGAAGGGTATTAGGAGCTAAGAAGGCCAACCGTGAAACAAAAACTAACTATGACAAAAGGGTATGGGGGTTGTTCTATAAAAATGGTCAGCCCATGAACGACAAAATACTCTCAAAGCAAAAGTTTGACAATCTTCAACTTTAAGAGTGGGGGGCTATTGTTATGGATGAAAAAATCCCTATTTTCTACCATTCGAATTCCCCCTATTTAAGCCATTCAAAAGAAGATATGTTGATGATCTTATGATTTCCCTTAGATTCAGGAGAATATATCCCTATATTCGAAAACACCTTTGCTATACAAAAACATCTTATTCTTCCTATTCGACTACTCCGATTCTGACTTAAGCGTTGGAGCCTGTGTGGCGAGAGTCACACTAGTCTTTAGTGCTTTTCTGTTTTGTAGGTTTCATCGATCCCTTTAATTCTACAAGATTGGTGCGAATTTGACGGAATCCCAAGAGGCCAAATTTCTAGGCTGCAATTACTTGTGAGCTTTCTTTGTTGAGAAATCTTTTAAAGGGCTTACATGACAACATCCAAACTCGACAAAATTGTTTTGTGACAAATTAGTCTTATACATCTCTACAAATCCTATTTAACATGAGCGGACAAAGCACATTGCATTAGATTGTCATACTGTTCGTGAAAAGAATCGGCAATTAGTATCAATTACAACATCCATGCTCCAACTTGAAGGGCAGTGTTAAAGGAAAGAAAAGTAATTCCAACAATTAGCATTAATTCCACTTAGAGCAAATTTTGTATTTAGATTGTTTATATTGCACATAATTATTTTTCTGGATTGTTCAATTAGCTAAACTAGCTTTCTGCCATAAGGGGTGGATCCACATAGTGTTAGGAAAATTTCTTAAATAATGTGATTTTAAAAAGAAATTACAAATTTAAGGTAGATTACAAAATAAAATTAAAAATAATATACAAAAAAATAACAAAATTATGAACTAAAGTAATTTCACAAACTATTGACAAAAATAAGGTAGTTTGGTAAAAGTCAAAACTCACGGTCAACGTACACAATTTACATGTGGATCTAACATGGTGGGGGTAGTATCGAGTTGGATGTAAATTGCATACGATGTATGCGAGTTTAAGAAAAAAAATTATATATTTTTTTTATTTTCTGCAAAAAATAAAAAATTATGATTTTTTTTTCCTTCCTACATAGGTAAGTAAATTTTTCTCGACCTTTCGCTTTCTTAAAAATTACATTAGTCATTGTTTTCTTAGTCAATTATAAAAATAAATTAGAATTCATTAATAAAAATATAGGTATAAAAGTTGATTTAAAAGTAAACAAACTTAAATATTACTAAACTATTGCATTAATCTATCACACCTCCAAATGTTTTTATTCGAGACTGAGAACATAACCTCATATGCTTCCACCTATAAGTATAAAATAAACCAATCAAGTTCAATATTAATAAAATAATGTTAATCGATCAAAAATAAAATGAAAAAAAAGTAGACCTTAGTCATCCATGTGCCTAGAAGAAGAGACAGCCTAATAGTCAAAAATAAAATACTACCAAAAAATAGTCAACTATATTTTGGATACCACCAATAAAAAATACTAATAATGCAAAACAATATTATTAAAAAATAAAATCAGTCCAATACCCCACAAAAAAAGTAAAAGACCTAACAAAATACTTCAAAAAAAAAAAGAAAGAAAAAAAAAAGCTTACAAATGGATGAAACAAGAAACTAAAAGCCCAAAACCTAATTTTAAGTTTCATTATCACAAAGTCTACCGTCACACAAAATATATATGTTTTTTATTTTATATTTTAGGTGAGCCGTGAGTTATAGGAACTAAAAAGGGAGTGGCAGCCGTGTGGTTTTTTGTTGCGTAGTTGCACGCAATTTAGAGGCAGCCATGGAAGTGATTTCGTGTTGTTGCACAAACACTGTGACGGGCGATGACAATAAGCTACTGGTAGATACAGAGACGAGATACCAGGGATTGTAATGCATCGTCGGCTACCGGTCCTCGTAGATATTTGATGAGTTTTTTATTCTTGTTTCCTAAGATTGTATTGTTGTAGTCTCTAAAAACTAGGTGACTTTTGTCAAGGCCTCTAGACTTACAGATTTATTTGTCTATTGTATTTATCCCAAAATCATATTAGAATCAGGTTGTCGCGTAACTTGATGTAGTCCATAGTTTGGTGAACAAGTATAAATTCTCTTATCGTTTCTGTGTTTTCCCTATTTTTCTCTTAATATTGTTATTCGCTTAGATTTCACTGACGAATCGTAGAAGGGGAAAAATTCTTGGTAAGTAAATTTTCCCAACAAGTGGTAACAGAGCATCAGGTCATGAGATCCAGTAAAAAGTCACATCACTACTTCAAGGGGGTTTTAAGATTTGATGGAGAGAACTTCGGGTTTTTTAAAATGCAAATGACGAATCTTCTTACATACAAGAAGATACACAAAACCTTGAGGGAATGACAGGATGGGATAATAGACAAAGAATTGGCGGAGATGGATGAATAGGCCGTAGCAATCATTAAGTTGTGCTTATCGATGAATGTGGCAAGTCTCATGGTGAGTCTAACGGTGATGAGACTGATGAAGGTGCTAACAAACAAATATTAAAAACTCTCTGCCAACAACAAGGTGTATCTCATCACGAAATATTTCAACATTTATATTGAGGAAGACATGTCGGTGAACTCTCACATCTCTAGATGTGTAGATACCATATTTTGTCTGTCTTTCACGACATGCTCTGGTCCCGGGTGTCTTCCAGTGGTCTTCTAGCGTTAGAAGAAGTCGTGTCCGTCCTGGACATCCGCAATGTCCTCCCACGCTTTTTTGATTTTCAATATAGGACAAACTTAAGGAAAAGACTGACCCATTCGGTGACTTTCGCGGTCGCCCTCACTGAACGGACTTGAATCTGAACTACGATTCAGATCAAGTCTTACCGAAATCGAATTTCCTTTTCGTGCCATATGCGCTTAGACTTGACTTTATCCCCCTTTTTTCCCGGTCCAATATTTGTTCTCGAAAGTCTTCGTTTCCGTGTCGAAGCAAACTCTCCAAATTTATGACCAACTCTTCCTTCAGTGATCTTACAATGAACAGAAGTTTTTCCATTGTAAATTCGTACGGAGCTATCAACGAATTCCGGCAAAATCAAGGATCTACGTGACCAAATTTTCCTGTTCAAAAGAGGATCTCTCTTCTTCTTCATTCTCAACAGGAAGGTCATTTTTTATTTTATTTGATATTTGTTATAAAAATACACAAAAATATAAATATAACAAAAAAGTAAAAAGTAATTATAAAATTTGATTTTGGCATTAAAAATTAAAAATTAATTATAAAATATAAAATATCATTTTTTTTAAAAAAAAAATCTCTCTATAGTTGTATTCCTTAACTTTTTGCCACCACCCAACCGAAGATTGGTCCAAGCCAAGCATGCTTAATTTTGAAGTTCTTATGATTGAGCCATCGAAAAGGAAGGTGCACCTTCTTGGTATAGGTAGTGACTATCAATTCTTTTAAGTCTTTCTTGACCATTCTTCCATGATCTCAGGATTCCTCTCATTCATATGTGGTATCGGTTCATTTATGTACCTCTCATCTCTATTCAAGCGTCTGTAACACTCCAGGCCCAAGATTCGGAATCCGGATTCGGCACCTCTTTTCCCTGGCATTCTCCTGCGACTTGGCTGCGCCACCGTACCCATTCATGACTATTAAAAGAATTGATAGTCACTACCTATACCAACAAGGTGCACCTTTCTTTTCTATGGCTCAGTCATAAGAACTTCAAGTTAAGTGTGTTTTACTTGGAGCAATCTTCGGTTGGGTGACCTCCTAGTTGCTTTACTAGGAAGCATGTGAGTGAGGACAAAGCATACTGGAAGGACTCGTGTTGGTCTGTAGGAGCATTCTATGCTCTTCTAAGTGGCTTAGAACTTGACGGTGGTACAGCCAGGTCGCACGGGAATGTCGGGGCAAAGAAGTGTCAAATACGGATTCCGAATCCTTGACCTGGGGCATTACATCTTTTCATCTCTCAAGGTTTCCTTTTAACTAAATTCTCTTTTTAACTCCTCAAGGCGTATTGTCACTCCTCCAACTCATTTGCAGTCGAACTCAACATTTATTAGAAGGTTTGAAATTTTCTTATTTTTTTTCACTCTCTCTAAATCATGGAAATGCATGCCATTATTTCAAAATGTTAAATAAAATTATTAGATTTCATTTTACATTATTGTATAGAGGATGGTTGTTTGTATTTGATTTTTATTATATAGTGTAACCTGTTCTTTTTAACATTGGTATCATTTATTATTGATTTTCATTTTGATTGGCTTTCCTTACCGTTTGAAGTTCCCATATATAGTTACTTGTGTTTGAATTTTGAATACATGACATCTTCTCATTTTGTAGATATTATTAATGTGGATTTTGTTTCTTTCTAATTTTCAAAATTGTAAATGATACGGAGAAACTAACTTTTATAAATGTATTTTCTTCTTATTTCATAATTAGCTTCCTAAATTTGAAAATAGAGTGGAAAAAATAAATATTTAATTTTGGTGGTTGAGTAGTGTTTTGTTTTATGGTTTTTTAAATACATAAAATTCTTGACCAAAATCAATTTTATAAAAATCTAAAAAGCCGGTTGCTTTACAAGAATAAAATATGGGAATGAGTAGTGCTTTCTCTAGATTTTCTTAAAATTCATAAATACATGAAAATTCTGGTGCACATAAAATGTCAATTTTCACCATTTTAGAAAAAGTAGTGTTCTCTCTGTGGATTTTATAAATTTGATAATGCATGAAATTTTCCATTAAGATGAATTTTAATAATTAAAAACAATTTATCATAAAATAATTAAAATTAAATTAAAAAACCACTCACGATCTATTAAAAAACAAAATGGGAGATTGAGTAATGTTCTCTGTGTGAAATGTATTAAATTCCTTAAATACATGAATTTTCTTCTAAAAATAAACTTCCATATTTTGAATGACATTTATGTCACCCATAATTATCAATTCATGTTTCATTTCTAAGATGTGGATTAATAAACATAAGACATTTAAAACTAAAATAAATTAAAGGTTGTGGACCTTCAATAATTTAATAAATTGGATAATAAAAAATAAAATACTGGTGATCTTTTTCATGGGTGTGTAGGGTGCTAATACCTTCCCTACACACAAATGATTCCCGAACTCAATCTAATTTACGCAGACCATTTTTCGTTAATTTCTTCTAATTTGGTGACCAATCACACCCTTAATATGATTGGTGGCGACTCCAAAATATTTTATTTTAAGAGACCCTCAAAATAGGACGTTGCTCTGTGTCGCGATCACATTGCGACAAGGTGACTAATTTTCACCTAAAATTTTATATTTCATCAAATTGAACTCAAAATTTAGATAAGTGTTACAATTTTTACCCTATATTCAATTTATGTTAATAAAAATCAAGGATTAATGTACAAAATCTACCATTAGACAACTCTGTCAAAACATACAAATTTCAGCAAAAAAAAAGAAGAAGCTCTATTGGTGTCTTTGTCTAAATCCTATTCAATTCCACATCAAATATATGTTTTAAACGCATTTGACATATATGAGAATATTTTTAAAACATATTTTCAAATAAAAATGTATCATAAGGTAAAATTTGCAAAACTTTTTTTTAAGTTCAAAGGGAGGATTGTAACATGTATCCACGTATAAAGCGTAACTTAATGTAATTGAAAATTCACCGTTAAATTAATAGCTTTCCATTATATTTATATACATTTGTGCGCATCCTACCTAACATCTTGGATGTGTCACTATTTGCCATCTTTATATAATGACATTCATGTACAGTCATAATACAGGAAAAAAATGTTGTTCTATCCCCACTTTGTCTATTGAAAATATGACATTTTGGAAAGTAGTGTAATAGTTGCCTTCTTTTACACAAGTTTTGGAGATGAATTGGGCCAGGAAATTCCAGTCAAACTTCACCTGGAAAATTATTAAATTGTAGGAGAGACTTTTTATTTTTTATTAAATTAAAATGTTTTTTTTTTTTTTTTAACTGGAAAGGGATAGGTGGGGGTTACGGGGAGCAATGGTAGGGAATTAGTGGTGAGGCAGAGGCAAGCGATGGCCCATTTCTGAATGTGCTTTCACTTTCCATTCATGCCGAAAAGGGAACCTTATCCTCAAACCTGACCCAAATTCAAACGGCCCACCTTCACGGCCCAATACTCCAAAACTAAATAATATTAATAATAATAATAAGTCACTCAATCATTTTATTTTTATTTTTTCCCCATGCAGCCGTGCACTAAATAATTAGGTAATTCATAATCGTCTTCCCACGTCAATAATTTAGAATAGGGATGTTGACGGAAATGGCAGTATCTCGATTTTATGAGAATATACATGGAGATATTGATCGGGAAATTATATTTAAATGAATGAGTGGGAATTTCACACCTTTTAGATGTGTTCTAAATCCTTACCGTTAATGTTTATGTCTAAATTAGTGATGGTTAATATTTCTTATATTTTGTTGATATTTTTACAATATAATTTAAATATTGGTTAGCGACACTTCATATCACATGTATACGTGAACATCCATGTATTGACAAATATTTAATACCGCACCTGACCTACGACGAAATTTTAATGCATTTTTGTTTTTTTTTTAAGAAAATTGATTTAAAATATGATATATTTTTTAAATAATGGCAACTATAATATTTTTTAAAATTTTAGAAATCATTTATTAATTTTATAATGGTAATTTATATGTTTTATTTATATGACAATATTTATTAACATAAATCAATAATAACCTAGATATATATTTTTAGTAAAAATAAAATTCATAATCTGATCAACCTAATTTTTTAATATTTAATCTTAATTATGTTATATGTTTAGTTACATCAACAGTTTTGTATGCATATGATAGATACAATTACTTTTTAATTTACAAAATTTCCGAATAACTTTATTGTTATTATTTACTTATTTTTACTCAATAACATATATTTCGATATTTATTAACTATGCAGGCAAACCTAAGATATAATTCCATTGCGTGCGACTCGGTGGCTTATGTGCGACCTGTGGATTAAGGCATAACTTTCTTCTTTCATAGTTGGAAATTCAGATCCTTGCCCATCACCATTTACATATAAGTTCATAGATTATTCAACATAGACTGGACGGACATTTCCATTTGTATTAGAAAAAATTAGAAGAAGGATTATAAATTATCAACAAAGCATCAATACATAATATTAATAACAGGAATTTTAATCTTATCTATATCTATACTATATCTAAATGGGGCTATGGAGGAGAATCTTTGTCTTCCCATTTTGCCCCCAACTTTTGAATATATACTTATTTTGTCCTTCAAATTTCTATTGGAAGACACGACTATTCGAGTTAAAGTGTCTGTTGAGATAACAAATCCAAAAAGTTGTGACCATTCGATAAAACAAGGAATTTAATCCAAAAGAGTTATAACTGTTCGAGTGAAAAGGTGTGTTGAGAGAAGTTAATCCAATGAAAATTACAACTATTTGATGAGGTGATGCATCTATCCATGTTAGGTGTCATAGCAAATAATCTATAAAATGAAATATTATGTCTTTTTCTTTTATGACCTAAAACATATTTTCAAAATATTAATAAAGATTTTTCTTATCTTCATGAGTGAAAACTGAACCATGTCAAAAGAATATTTGAGATTCCAGAAACATATTTAATCGATTAAGAGGTAGAGTAACAAAATCATGTATTCATATTATCTTCAACTTTTATTTCTTTTAGATTATTTTAATATTTTTATGTGGATTACTTTTAAGTTATATATTCATGATACCTTCGTGTTTTAATATTTAGTTAATGTTATTTTCAAGTTTGATTTAATATTTAGTTAAGGTTCTTTTCACGTTTTAAAATATATTCATGTTATATTTTAGTATTAGTTTTCTTATTTATCTTAATATGACTTTGTGATTGATGTTGTTCTTATTATATTTTTCTTGATTATGTGATTCTTTATTCCACATTTTTCCAATGATTTCATGGCATACATAGTATTCAGTTCTCAAATCTCAATTCTGTCCATTCTTCCTTATTACATAATATACAAAAAATAAAAGAATGAGTAAATAATTTAAGAAAACACACAAAAAGATTATTGTTGTTTTCTTAAAAAAGAAAAATTGACAACGAATAATATATTTTATTTTAAACAAAATATTAGTATCATTTAAAAGTTTCGTTGTGTTGTTATTCTATATGTTAAATTGGTAGAAATATTATATTAAATATATTTTATTTGAAACAAAATATTAGTGCATTAAAAAGTTATATTGAGTTGTTATTCTATATGTTAAATTGGTAGAAATATTATATTAAAATGTTTATAACCACGTGCAATGCACGTGATATTAACTAGTTTTTAAAAAGGGTAAAAATGATTACCCATTAATTAAAATAATTTTTTCAAAAATATCTATCGGCATCGATATTTTATCGAACATTTCATTAATTTGAGACCTTAACATTTTCATTCACATCCATAATATTTAAAACCTTGAACTTACTAGACACAAAGTTGAAAGCTCCAAACTCTAATTAGACATTTCTTAAAGTTCAAGGGACCTATTAAGATAGAACTCTGGAAGTTGAGAGATAACTTGTAATTAAACTACATATATCCTAGATATAAACATTCCTATAACCAATTCTATTCGAGTCCTTTTCTCTATTCATATTCCACAAAGGAAACAAAATTGATCATTAATCTAGCCTTGCCTTGGTCTTCAATCCCCTTGGCAGCTAGCGAGCATTCCTACCTTCTTTCAAACTCTAAAAAAAAAATATTTTCAAAAAATGAAAGTATGAGGATTAAAATAGTATTTCAACCTAAACAACGCGACCAGAGTGATTAAAAGGACTCATAAAAGTGTTGGGAATGTAGAGCCAAACCAAAAGGAAAAGCGAAAGGAATGAAATGAAAGATGCTGGAGGTTATGAACCTGAGGGCATAGCATTGAGATGCTGGAAATAGCGTCTCAACATTGTCACAAACTGAAGAAAAGAAAGGAGGGACGCAAATGTGTTCAATTGACGCTGCAATGGTCATAGCATTGAGATGCTAAACGCTACCGCGAGTATTGAAATGTCCTTTCTTTTTTTGTTTAGGTTTAAGCGTTAGTGGCACAAGGTTTGAGAGTAGTGGTAGATTGGCATGGCAACAGTGGAGGAATGAGACTCTTGAGTTGTAGTGCATTGTCGGTAATCCACGCTCGTCTCCATCACTAGTTTCCCATTCTGATACTCTTAAGTATCTATTGTTGTAGTGCTTATAAGCTAGGTGACTATTGTTGTGGCATCTAGAGAATGATTATAGAAATTTGTGAGACCCATTTCAGTCTTCTCAATATAGTGAGACCTGCATATTACACAAGATTGAATGTAGTCCTGAGTCTAGGGTGAACCGATATACTCTCTGATGTTCGTTTCTCTTTACTTATATTTCGTTTACTGCATATTGATTAAATGTGACTTGCTCATAACTGTGGGAGGAAAAAATTAGTTACATCCTATCGGATAGCTTGTGTTTGAGGATTAAAGGTATTTTATTACGCTGCATTTTTTCCAACGAAAAGAAAATAGTAAATGAAATTGTAGAAAGGAGTAATTGTAGGTTGGGAAAAAAAAAAAAAAAAGTGGTGGCGAAAGGGAAAGGGTGAGGGTGTGGGGCATTTTGGTTGTGAGAGATGAAGAGGACGTCCAAACCAACCCATTGCCTTTTAACATAACAAACAGTAACAGCTACACAACACACAACTTGTCTTTTTCTATAATCTCTCTATTCTCCAACGTCAATCCCAACGCACACGTGTGCCCTATTCTCACTTCTCACTTTATCCCATATTATTTTCCTCTTCAACTATCCCATCACTCTCCACCACCTCTATCAACAACTCTCACCTTTCTCAATTCTTTTCTCATTTTATATTACGTATTTTAGTACGGAAAAATCACTTTTGTCATTTTCTAAACTCCATCTTTAGATTGTAAGTACCTCAACTAATTCTATGAACTAATCTTACAGGAACAGTCGTTAGACCCTACGAAATTTGGTATTGAAAAAATAGGAGTTAATTCTTAAAATTCTTGTCATCATGAGTTTGAATCCATTTCCTTTCAATTTATTTTGGTTCCTTTGGATTCGTGAATCACTCATGATAGTTAAACTCTCTTGTATATCATCGTCAAACGTTAGATGTTTTTCAAAGTGATAACTTTGACATAACCAAAATCATTTTTGCGATTCCTAAATTAACTGCTATTTTCAAAATAGTAATGTTTTGACAATGATATGAGTGATTTTAGAAGATGGTAAAAGTTATCTTAGTTAAGTCAAAATTACTCTCAAACATGTCCTATATATCTCTATAGAACGAGAAAATGTGATAACTTGTGGATTTGTTAGTAAGAAACTTTTAAGTATAGAAATTAGAAAGTAGAAGTTATTTTAAATTTTTATAATCAAGTGGTTGGCTCCATTTCATGGCCTTTGGTCCATGAATTCTTTTAGGAGTCCCTACACCAAGTTATGCCCCATTGAATTTCCAAAACTTAATGTGTTGGTTCATTTTCTATTGCGTCTAAATTGGAACAATTGATATATTTTTGTAATTAAGTTCATAATAAATCTAATTTATTACAACCACACTATTAAAAATTGAAATTATAAACTTAGTCAAAAATTATTTAATTTTATCGCCAATGTGAGATCTTACGGACCTAGTGTCCCTCTAAATTTTTAATTGAGTAATCTTGGACTAATAAGAATTAATTAACTTTAGATAATTAGAACTTATGACATGTGAGTTCATAAAAGTCTCATTACTATTCATAAAATCGTTTCTAAACTATTTATTTAGTATAACAAATGTGTAACATAAAAATTTTAACCACTAATTCAAAGAAAGGAGTAAATGTCTTATTTGTTGATGTTTGATGTTGGTGAGATCTATTAAATTAAAACAAAATCTTGAAATTTTTAATTGTGTGTATATCTTATTTAATGCACTCCATGATATTAAATAAATATTAGAGGGCAAAATAATTTTTAATTGTGTGTATGTCTTATTTAATGCAATCCATGATATTAAATAAATATTAGAGGGCGACATGTTCTTAACCAAATAAGTTTAATTTTGTTAGTACAACATGTGAGGATAGGGAATCAAACTCGCGATCTTTTGATGTGCCTTAACATGGTGAGTTGATTTGATTGCATGTTAGTCCATGTAATTTTAGGAATTTTTTTCTTCCCTCTCGTTGCTTCATATGTGAGATTAGAAGAATATAATGAAGATGGTCTTTCTCGTCTTAAATTGAATCTTTTAAAGAAGTGTCCACATTCTACTATAATCTAGCACTTGAGATGAGATATATATTGTTGGTGGTTGATTTCTCACCAGCCATGTAATAGCTAAACAACAATGAGTCAAAATAATAAATCATTGAGGAGAATAAAGACAACTAGAACCTCCCAGAAGGCCAAGTCGAACTATATAATAAGATGGGTCACAGGTTATATTTCATGTCGAGCTGACCTACATCTCTTATCTCGATTGCTTGAGTTAAGAACCGAGCTGGCCTTCAATATTGCTTTAGCAGGCGCAAACCTCTTACAGCATCTAGACAACATGACGCGGTTCTTGGGATTGTCGGGGAGTCGTTGAAGGCTTGTTAGAGGTCCTGTCAGAAGCAAAATCTAGAGAAAGAGATCACTTCATTTTCAGGTACGCAAAACTATATTCTCTCGAGTATAGATCGAACAAACATTACTTGAATGTTGAAGTACTCACTCTATTTTGCATGTCTCTCGCCCGCTCATCATCTTGTCGATCCAACCTTGGCACTGTTAATAATTTTCCAGATCAAAGATATAGAGTGAGAAAGAATTTGTGTACGACATGTTATTTCATTCGCATCATAATTGCTTCTAATATATTGTTAGATCAATTTTAAGACATAGTAATATATTGCCTTCTTCGTAACTTGAAATTGTGGTAGAATTAAAATAAAAACAAATAAACAATTAATAAAGAAATAAAATAACTGAGATTACGTTGAGAGAAAATTTTCTTTTTAAGGACTCACCATGTAATATTCTGGTTTTTTGTTTATTTTTTTCAAGTATTTGACAACTAATTATTAATGTAAAATCAAGTTTGTTGTTTTTCTTTTCTTTTTCATTTCTATTTTTTTCCAAAACATAATTAAGAATATTATTTTATCATTTTTCAAATAACCAAAAATAAGGATCCAATGCTATTATGTTTTTCTTTATTGAAATGGGAGAAATGAGAAACAAGAAATAAAAACATTACTAAAACAGTTATTTTAAGATCCGTTTGGTAACGTTGTTGTTTTTTATTTCTGTTTTTTTTTTATTTTTAGCAAAGAAAAATTTACTGCATGGTTTCAACCTCCAAGAATTTAAGTACGATAAAACAACCTTTTTAACTCTTTTTTACCCTCATCTATATTTTTTTTACACTTCGTGGGTGAGAGTTTGAACTCATGACTTTTTTATGAGAGATAAGCCTTAACCACTTGAACTATGTTCGGTTTGACTTTTTCTCTCATCTATTGAGGTTAGGGGTAAGAGTGTTAAAAAAAAAAAAAAATCGATTCTCACCTCTCCTACGATTGCACCTTTCATTGTTTACCTCTCTCAAATCTCACAATTTTCAGCACACTTTGCTGTTCGCATTTAACTATCACTCATCATGGTTGATTTCTGTTCGTCGTTGTTCACACTGTCGTTCGCCACCAACTAATTGTTGCCGTCCGTCGCACTTCGTTGCAGCCTATCATCTGTTCCCAACCCAACCCAGTTCTCAAAAGAAGAAAAAAGGAAAAAGGACAACCCAATGACCCAACCAGACTCAACCCAACCCGAAAAAATATAGGGTTGAATTGGCCATTAATTTCGATTCCATCAAATACATGAACTACTCAACTAAAATTTCTCTAACCCAATCCAACCCAGTCTGTGAACACCCTCAAAGTAGGGCAATGACAACCCTTTTATTCATTATTTTACACTTTTTCTTAATTTTTCTTTCTTATTTATACTACCAATAACTTATTTTCAAATAAATAAATAAATAAATAAAGACGTACCATTTTTTTTACAATAAATTAATTTAATTTGTCAACTATTTAATTTTAATTAATCATGGTTTATTATTTAATTTGTTAAAATAGAATATTGCTATTAGATAAACTATACAATAAATTAATTTATATACAATAAATGACAGGGTAGAATAGTTTCAATGCTATAGAAGTTTTCTCCCACACATTCAACTCCGTCCTTCAAACTAGTTTTCTTTAATGTTTGCTATATTGGAGAAGAGCTATCATTTCTAAATAGTATGTTTAATGTTTGCTACATTCTAAATCAAATTCCTCAAACTCTATTACATACAATTTGTCTCACTCTATTACATAATTTTGGTGATAAGAAAAACCATAATTCGATTAAAAGGTCGGGAGTTATCGAATTCTCACCCTCACAAGTTGTTGAAAAAGAAATCGTTGAAATGGAAAATAAGAATCTTTGCTAACTAACAAGACCCTTTAAACTCACAAAAACTTGAAAACCTCATACAATTTGATTGTTGTTACAAGAGAGAAAGTTGAATTTAGATTTTACTTAGATGATCAAGATTAAGAGTAAAGTCTCTTTGAGGGATGATGTAGTCAGCCTAAGCAACGAATCTTGATTATGGAATCCATAATCAAATTCATCAACTTGAAGTAACTCGGAGTTTTGAGTTCCATGGATGAAACTTAGCTTTATTTGTCTTTAAAAAAAAAACGAACAACTTAGAGATGACTCTTGACTTTACTAAATACACACTTGAACTAAACTTGCCATAAATTGAATAACAAAGCTCCATTTTCGACTTCTCCATTAAATCCAACCAAATTAATCTAAGTCTTTGAGCATGAGATAGCAAAGCACTTGTTGAAACTTCTTGGGCTCTTAACTACGTAATTGGATGACAATGGAACTCTCTTTAATTCAATTAGTTAGGGTTTCACATATTGGAAAATTTTGAATTCTCTTCTTTCAACATGCACAATAAATATAATAATATGACAAAAAAAAATTATGTTACTAAGGTAATTTAGTTGGTGCAATTTTAAACATAACCAACTTTTTAATATTTAGCATTGTTGATTAAAATTTAATCAAACTGAACGTGGGATGAATTCATACATTATTGCCATATATCAAAGTTCGACTTAAATTCATTTTGGTGCTTGAACTTTTAAAATTAATTCATTTTCAATTCTTGAAATTTTGAAAGAGAATAGTAATTTCATCATGTGTTGTTCGTTTGCCAGATGGATAACAACGTGACTTGACCAATTATATGTGTATCTAACGTCAAATAGTAGGTGATAGTTGAATTGAATGAGAGAGATGCGAGGGGAGAGTAGAGGGGCGAGTACGAAAACAAGGATCCAAAAGCAAAAATAAAAAGGAAGTGCATAGGAGAAATGTAGGGAGAATTGAATACAAAAGGAGTTATAAAATTGAGAAATGCCAAATGGGTGGAGCCAGTGGTAATAAAAGGAGGAGGCAGCAGCAGAGGCAGCGGCAGCGGGAGGGGCAACCATGGGGTGGGTGGTTGCCTTAGCCCACGTGCTCCTCATAAATGCCATCAGACATAACCAATGCCCACTCTCCCTTTTCCTTTGCTTCTACACTACTCCCTCTCTCAATCTCCTAAACCCCATTTCCTCCTCTACAGTCTCTCCTGTCTCCCTTACGTTGCTCTCGCTGTCCCCCGTCGTCCTACTCCCTCGCTCTAGTACCTAATCTTTAAAAAGCGTCGAGTAAAATATTGTGTCTTATTAAGGACAACGGTACTCCAAATATCTCTACAATAATATGATATTACCTGCTTTGAGTGTCATCCTTCCAGAGCTACTTTTGATTTTATCTCAAAAATCTTATATCAATGGAGATAATTGTCGGATCATCGATCAAACCTCTTTCTTAGTCAATATGAGACTTTGTTTGTAAAACTCAACAAAGTTAACCATTTTTAAAGTTTAGGGACTTAATTGAAGAAGTTGAAAATTCTAATGTATCTGTTGTGCTAAACCAACTGTTGCTTTTGTCCAAATAGTTCCCACACAAAATCCGAAAAGTAATACACAGTTTTAAATGCATAAAGAGCCCTCGGCTTTACACAATCAATTCAAATTTGGGAACAAAAGGATCTAACCAGATCACGGTTTGAAAGGGCACTGGTTCCCAGCCAGACAGAAAAAGAAGAAAGAGAAAGAGAGAGAGAAAATGAGGAAGATTCCACATTAACACACTACAAGGAGTCAGTCATTTAGAGCAGTCCACTCTGAAAGGCTCCCAAAATGGGGTTTTCCTGCTGAAGAATCTTCCCACCACTCTGGAATCAAGAATCCTAATGGCCTCCTCCGATTTGATGCATCTTGGTGTCTTGTATTGGTTCACAGAAGAGCCTTGTGACACACAATAATCCATCAGTGCATCAAAAGCTCCTCCTTTCACCACCCTTATCTCCAATGGCCCTATGGATTTATCCTTGCTCCTGCATCTTCTGTACACAGAATCCAGACTTTCTTCTATACTTGAGCAGCATTCCTCCATCACTCCCAAGTCGACTGCGGTCGCTGCAGCATTCTCGCCCCCACCGCCTCGCTTCTTCAGCTCCCAAAACAGCACATAATGCCCTGGGATTGAGCTGGTGTCTGCATAGCTACTGTACTCTGTCAACAGAATGCCCAGTGGCTCAACCAGCAATTTTGCGTTTGTTATTGCCTTCAACAGATCGTCTTCATTCGTCTTGTCGGTGTCGATGCTCAACACGACGTTCCGACGATGAATGAAGCGGAACTGAGGAGCATTGTTGTGGAATCCAGTTACCTTTAGAATGTCACCAACTCTGTATCTGTATAGCCCTGAACACACACACACGCACCCCCACATGAACATTATTAAGCATGATTAGATTAACTAACCAACAACAAACAAATTTAAGCCAGGAAAACAAAACCCCTGTTTGAATCTGGTTGAGTTGAATAGTCTTTTTCTTCCCCTAATGAACTCTAACAAATGATGTGGGTCAGATCCCCAAAAAAGCAACCAAAAACACAAAAAGAGGGAAAGGAGTTTCACCCGTGAAAGTGGTCACCACAAGCTCGTAATAGCGACCGAGTTCCACGTCGACGAGGTCCACTGTTTCAAGTTTCCCCATCTCGTCGCCGTCGTCCCGAACTGCGCCCCCATTCCGGTGGGGGCCCGAACGAGCCAATTCTCCTCCGTCATTTCTCTCCACAGGCAGAAACTCAAAGAAGGCCATATTTGGCAGAAGGGTATACGAAACATCCTCAGGCTTACTCAAAGGACTAAAATTAATCCCAAAATAGCACTCAGAGGAAGCATACATGGTAGAAACCAATGGAAGCCCCCCACTGTAAAATTCCAATGTGGGAATATACTGAGCCATAGACCCTGTCACAATAACCTCAATGTATTTGGTCTTGGCCCAAATCTTCTTAATAATCCCTTCCCACGATTTCTCCCCGCACATGGCATCAATCAAATCAGCCAACTCCTCATTGGGCTTCGTGAGGATCAAAGAAACAGAGCTTCTGCAGCTGGGATCAGTGATCCACTCGCTGACACAGCCACTTCTTATGTTATGGCTCATCTCTTTCCAGTAATCTTCTAAGAATTTTATGGCCCTGAGGAAAGCCGAGGCAAAAACTGCGCCCACCCTCAAAACCTCGTCCCTCTGAATCAACCCACAAAGCAATTGGCAGTACATACTCTGCTTACTGTCAGAGCATAAAATTGTCTCATCAGGGCTTGTGTACACATTATACCTATTGAAAGGCCTGTTTCTGAAGTTCTTGCTCTTGTAGTAGCTTGTCAGCACTGGCCTCGCCATTAGCCCAGATGGGGTGCTGATCTCTGGCTTTATAAACAACAAGTACATCCCTTTTCCTTCCTCCAAACCACCCACATGCCTAAAAAAAGCCAAAACAGAAAGAAAAAAAAGTGAAAAATTGCACTGTTTTATTCATAAAGGAGATGTTTTTTTTGGTTCTGTGTCAAAGTTTAGTACTTGTTCATGATAGGGACGAGGAGGTTGTAGAAGAATGTCTTTCTGTCCAAGTCTTCAGCAGTGGAAGGCATCATCTTCGGCTGGCCTCCAGAAGTTCCGGAGCTGCCATTTTTCCATTGATGATGTTACAAGAAAAAGAAAAGTTCCAGTACAGAATGAATTGAATTTAGTTACCTTGTGAGAAGCTCAGTGATGGGTTGAGCTGAGATTATGTTGGAGGGCTCCCCATTGGCAATTCTCTCGATGTAAGGCTTAATGTCTTCGTAGTTGACCACAGGGACAGAGTTTTTGAAAAGTTTGAGGTCAGGGGAGGAGTGGCTGCAGCAGCCATTATTGATGAAGTTCTTGAGATATTCTGTGTTGGCATTTTGTGAGAGAATCTTCTGAATCACCTGCTCTTGTATTTGCCTTGCATTTTGTGTCAGATCTTCAAGCAGTTTCAGGCCAGATTCATTGTCGTTGGGGTCAAAATTTGGCAACATCTCTAGAGGAGATCAAATGATCAAACAGAGAGAGTTTGGGGATTTGGATGAGATCAAAAATTTACAAGATGGGTATCAAGAAAACGAATGGAACAGAAAAAGAAGATGAAAAAGAAGAAGAAGCTTGGTTTTTGGTTCCATGATCAGGTTATAAACTATTAACCATGGTGGTGTTGTATTAAAGGTACATCCCTTTTTGTGTTTTCCAGGTATCTTCAATCTGCAATGGCAGGGGGGGAGGCAGAAGGGGAAATGATTAAATAACAGATTCTGAAGGGGATTTTTGGAAATAAAAATTTACACCAAAAACAAAAAACAAAAGGGAGGAAATGTAAGGGAAGTAGAGGCTATGGAGGTCCTACACATGTGGCCTTGTCTGGTAAACTGTGAATTATTAAAACATAAACAAAAAATTATTAAAAAAAAAGGAAAAGAATTACCTATTAACAATTAAGTGGCTATATTTCCAGATAGCCTCACGTTTGAATGAATTTAAAAAGAGAAAAAAAAACAGCAAAGTTTAGAAGCCAACCAATAGGGTTATGTGAAGAAGATAAGCTTTAAAATTTGAAGTACAAAAATTGAACTATAAATGGCAGAGTTGGGCTTAGAGTGAAGTGTAGTTCTAGTAAAATTTCAATTTATTTATATATTTTTGGAGAGAGAGAGAAGAGAAAAGGACATGATTAAGAACTGTCTTTTCAAGCCAAATAATCCAAGGAAAAAAACGTATGCATATTGGCAATCATGGACATTTCACTTTACAGCTCTCCCCTGCTTCAAAAAAGATACCACTTTTTTCTCTCTTTTTCTCTTTTCCTTTCTTTTTTTCCTTCTTGTTTTCTCTGGCTCGTGTGCTAGCTACACTACACATACACTTGCATTTGTTGTGCTTAAGACCAAATTCATATGTAACCATTGTTTCACATGTATAATATTGGTTTTTGCCATTTAAGAGCTTGAGAAAAAGGGAGAAAAAGGCGATGTTAGGAGGGCCGTAGAAAGTACACCCACCTGGTGACGTAGTGTAGCCGTGAGGGATGAACTAGGTTGACCTTGTCCTACCATTACCGTCATACATACGCAATAATGGTGTATTAGACTGGGCGTAGTCAGTGCTAGTCATGCCACCGAAATCTGCAGTGGGAATCTCAGCCTACATAATTAACCAATTCATCGTCAATAAAAGAAATTGGTAATCCCTTACTAATTTAAGTACGCCGACTTGGTGACGTTAGTGTAGCCGTAAGGGATGAACTAGGTCGACCTCGTCCTATCATTACCGCCGTACATGGGTGAGAATGGTGTATTAGACTTAGTCACTAGTGTGGCCACCAAGATCTGCAGCAGGAATCTCAATCTACATAATTAACCAAATTATCTTCAGTAAAAGGAATTGGTAATCCCTTACCAAGTATGTTCGTATCCCTTCTGAAGTACACTATACTCGTACTCCAATCGATATTGACTTAAGTATGCTTATCTTTATCTTGCAGATCGCCCTAGCTTGCGGAAGGGATAAGCCTGATTCGTTGGATGGACATTCTCGTGCAAAAACAAAAGAATTTTTTTTTATTATTATTATTTTAAATTTTAATTTTTTTGCTGTGATAGGGAAGTTTGCAGCAGGAGACATGAAATAAGACCCACAAAAAGAGCTGCTGTCTGGAAAAGACAGAGTTTTGAACATTATTGAAAATGTAGCAGAGATTGATGAAGAAATAGCTTAACATTTCAGAATTGAACATCTGTAAATACTAGGTTGGGTTTGGGTTCTAATCACAATAACAGTATCAATATGTTCCAAATTTATATTTAAATCCCAAAAACTGAATCATTATGATTAACTCATAATAATGTTTCGACCAAAATATGCAAACCATCAGACAGACAACCTGTGGTTCTCATTAATAAGCTGTTCATATGTTCAACCCAATAATAATCCATTATATTTTGTAACAACCTCACATATATATATATACATCCAAATTCAATTAACGAAAGGATTTAGATTTTAGTAAATTCAGTATAAAATTTCACTCAAACTCGTCACAAATCCCAATAAGAATGGACCTGTAAAAGAATAATGAACACTCCAAAATTCAAATTTTAATCGGATTCTGTGTTGCCTTTACAATCCTCCAAATAGAATGTAAAAAGGCAATCAAATTTCTCATCTTTCTATGTTGCATCCATTAATATATATATATAAAAATTAATTAATTAATTACAAGTTTGTTAGAAGAATAAAGACCTTTTTTTCTTGGGATTGCTGTCTTCTTATGGAATGAAAATCCAAATCCCTTTGGAAATGAAGAAAGAATATATATGTGAAGCTAAAATTTGACCCTTCAAATGAAAGCAATTTAATTCCATTTACTATGAAAAGCAGAGAGATAGTACTGTCTGAGATATGTAGTTCACATTATCCTAAGAAATATACTATATGCTTTTTTTTTCTCCACTACTAAAAAGATTTGTGTCATAAATATCAAATAAATGAAATACACAATTTATTAATTTATTATTATTTTTTGGGAGAAAGAAAGAAATTATAATGAATCATAAAGGTGAAAGGTCCAAAATGTACTGCAATATGTACGGAAGATCAGCTCTAGTTTTGGAAGTTTATTGGAATAATATTGAAAATATGAATATAAACATTTTCCAGAAACACCAAAAATAGAACAACATCTCAACCTCTCACACTTTTGCCTGTCACGTTGGCAAATTATGTGCCCCATGACTCACTGCTTTATGTACTTTTCTTTTTCTTTCATTAATAAACAAAAAAAATATATATATTCGAGAGGGGAGGTATGTAGTAACACAAGGAGGATTTAGAGGAAGAAATTTTTGTTGTGTACCCGTTCTTTAGAAGTAAGTTGCTCTTCAAAGTTATCGCAACACCCCATTCGAAAGTGCAGTACTCGTCGATTGAAATAGAGAACCAACTTAGAGCATCAAACACGGAGGAGGAAAAAGTATTATTCTCTTTCAAAATTCCGGATTTAGATCTAGTTTTGAAGAAGAGAAAGTAAAGGAAAAATGTCGAAGAATTAATTTCATTAATTAAAAACCTTGGAGAATTAATAAATTTTATTAATTAGAAAAACGTTTAAACTTAACTAATTTCATTAATTGAAAAACTTATCCTTTTCCGATTTTCAAAATAATAGAAATAGTATTTAAGTAAAATTATTTTTTATCAGAATAATCTGATTGGTCATAATTGGTGGGGGTGAGATTAAAAGACGACTATGTGCTGTCATTTTAGCACTTTGGTGGGAAGGCAAAATTAAGAAGCTAAACAACAAATTAAGAGATAAATTATACATACATTATAATATAACTATATTTCAACATTCAAAACGGGATTTGCTAGATTTTGCTTCATCTGTCGTTTTCCTTTATTTTAAAACAAGATAAAAAGAAATTAGAGAATTGCAGAAAAGAACAAACTTACAGTCTTTTTCTTTCTATTTTTTTTAATAATTTTATAATTTTTCCCATTAAGTAGTTTAAGGGAACACTCCACCCTTGAAATGAGCAGTGAATGAGGAGCAAAACAAGGATCCACAGCCAAAGTTTGAGGAATGCTGGAACTATATAATATATATATATTTATTTATTTATATAATTAGCATTAAATAATAACTCCCATGGAGTTGACCCATAAGAATATATAATATATGGTAGAAACAAACAAAAAGAAATTAATGATCCATCTTCAGTTTATGATTGTTCGTCACCCTGTCGACAGAATTTATTTTGATCCAATTTGAATATTAAATAATAGGTTTCTGAAAGGCTTTAGCCTATCTATTTTTCATTTGGGTTATATACAAAATTTTATCCTTCTTTTTTAGGTGGATCGTGAAACTTAATTTGGTGGCCTAATGCTGAATGTATTTATTTATCTGTATTCTTCAACTCCAAGTAATTAAACAAAAATAAAGCTATATTGTTTATTAATATTTGATTAGATTCTTCATGTTTGCCACTCTGTATGGCCTTATAAATAGAAATACAAATTTCCAAAGGGAGCCGTATTTTTTCCTTTTGATTGGAGTTGAATTAAGATGTTTCCATATTAAACTATGACTTACATTGTGGTTAATTGTTGCAAATCTGGAAAGACATAGGTTGATGAGCTTCACGTCGGCATTGCGTAAGTGTAACGAACTCTTCATCTCTCAACTCTTGATTAAATCTAATACTAGTGTGCTTCTCTGTCGAATGCACACGGATGCTTAAGTTA
Source organism: Momordica charantia (assembly GCF_013281855.1). Lineage (NCBI taxonomy): Eukaryota > Viridiplantae > Streptophyta > Magnoliopsida > Cucurbitales > Cucurbitaceae > Momordica > Momordica charantia. Next base: position 9,294,101 of record NW_028275163.1, on the reverse strand, counting down.
GAACTCAAGTTAAGAGTAGATAGGTATGGAGCAAAAAAAAAGTAGAAGGTCACTAATCAGCTCGATTTACTTATTGTGGTGCCAAATTCTAATACGGGGTTGTGTAGGAAAAATTCGACTTACCTCAATTAGGGTTGTTCTTTTCGTTATATATGGAAAGGAAGTGAGAGCTTGAATGTGAGGGGTGGAGTTTGAGAGGCAGCCTGTCGTGCCTGGATTTAGTGAAGGCCATCAATAACCTCTTTTCCCTTTGTATGTTGCAAGTGGGGACACGCCAGCACCCTGAACAATTCTGTGAGGCTTTTCGCAATTTGAGTTTATGATCCTTTGTACGGGATATCTAGATGTGCTCCGTCCTAGTACGCATTAGTAGTCAATTCTAAAACCTATTTTATTAATTTTTGCTATTTGATTTATCAATCAAGTTTACGTATATATTCCAAATGTTAATAGTTAATTTGTTACCTAGGTTTTATCATTTTTCTTCTCATTTTTAAAATTAACCATGCAACAACAACTAAAATATAAGTCTTTTCCATTTAAAATTTCACGGGTACGTATTTAGTGTTTTTATCTACTCTTACCTTCTTTCAATTGAGAGAGGTTTTATATAAGCTAAAGACTTGTCTAACCTTTAATGAAATTGATACTCATCTTCCAATCACAACATCTACTCAGATTAATTAATACAACATAAGATTAATTTTTAATCTCACCCACACTAAGCTTTTAATAACTAACCACCAAATTTATTTAATTTCTTCAATTATTTAGGGTAATTGGTTGCTTATTTTTCATGTTTCTATTACTTATATAGGTAGCTATGGTAGACTCATATTATTTACAGGTGACTTTAACCGATCACCACCCTTATTAAAAATGAAAAAAGAAAAAAGAAAAAAAAAAACTAGGATAGAGAAATTTGTCTAAGCTCACTTCTAAGTGAAGCATTACCACAATTATTTCAAATAACTATCCAACAAGCCTTTAAAGTTGATTTGAAATCAAAGCAAGCTAATTCGCATATATATGGCAACTTTGAGTATCTAAATGTTAAAGCAAACTAAACTCTATGCCAAGTGAGGTATAAAGAACCCAAAGAGAAAAAAGCCAAGCAAACAAATCAAGCTCATAAATTTAAGCAAACACACTCAACATTAATCATTTTTCTAAAATTAGGAAACTAACAATAATCATTATTGACCATCATACTCCAACTAAACAAAAAAAGCTCATTTGCTTAATTAAAAAAAAAAAAAAAACTACCAAAAGTCATGAGGATAATAAATAAACGGAAAAAGAAGGCAACTAAAACAAAATATTAAATGGATTTTTTATAAAATAATAATGCATGAAAAAAGAGAATAGTATGTCACACCCTAATGCGCTGTGATCACGTTCGAAAGTGGGTGGTTATGTTGAAACCATGGATATTTCACCCGTCTACTTTTTTTTGTATTCATGAGTTCGACATAAATATGAGAGGTAAATCGATATTTCTATAATATTAAAGAAAAATAAATAAAATATCGATGATATTAATATAATAATTTTAAATTATTTACAAAGGTTAGAATTTTGATTTAATTTAAATATTTCTTTTACTAATTTTTATATTTATAATTTTTCTAGAAATATCTATCCACATTGACATTTTATCGATATTTCAATTAACATTTTCATAAAATTGAAATCTTCGAAATAAAAGACAATACAAAAGCAAACAAAATAGATAAAATAAAATAAAATAAAATTCTAATCATTGAAAAATATAGAAAAAGAAAAAGAACAAATTTGGGTTGCCTCCCAATGCTCGAAAAATTATGTTTTTTGGTGGATAAACTTTTCACGACGTTGGATAATTATTTCGTTTTCTATTTTTTATTTTGATTTTTCTACTAAATATGTATATTTGATAATTAATTCAATTATTTATTTTCTATTTTCTAAAGCCTTATTGAATTTTTTTAATTTAAGGATATTTAAAAAAAAGTAATTTTTAAAAACATTTTTTTTTCAAAATATCTTTTTTTTTCCTGATGTTGACTTTTTTCTTAGACATATTTTCTCTAACAAATCTTTTTTCTCTTTAAAAATTTCTCTCTCAAATTTTCATCTTTCTAACAGTATTTTTATATCTATATTATTTCTATTTATTTCATTTTATTCTAATGTACCACTTTTAATTTTTTCCCTCTCAAATTTCATTATCATCCCAACTTTTCGCTTTCTTTGTCGCTTATAACTTTTTGTTCTCCCTCCAATATATTTTTTGAACTATATCTCACACTTTTTTGTTTCTAAATCTGTTCATTCAATTTTCTTTCATTACAACTTTTCTTTCTCTTTTTAAATATTTATTTTCTGTAATAAATTTATTTCATACTTTTTTCTTTGCTAATTTTTATTCACTATAATTTTTATTTGAATTTCTAATTTTTATTTCTTTCTTTGACATGTAATTTGCTTTCAACTTTACTCTTTCTAAAATTTTATATTTTTGTTTTTAACTTTTCTCTCACTTAAATATAGGGAAGGGTTTTCGTTCTCCATTTTCTAAATAATTAATATATATTTTATTGACTGTTTTAGTATATTATGGAGGTAATATTAAATATTATCTTCAGATTGATTTAGATACCTCTTTTAGGATCTTGAGAGGGATTTTAATCATTCTTGCGTCTTGATCCTTCTTTTTGGAACGTTAGAGGGACTTTGATCTTCATTTTTGTGATGTCCAGAGGAATTTTGATCATTCAGTTTGGTTAAGATAATTGATATACCTTGATGTACTACATATTAGGTATATCAGTTAATTGATATACCTCATTTGAAGTGGTGATGGTGTAAATACATTCTGTGGTGAACCTAACTCAAGTTGAAGAAACTTATTCAATGACCACTTCTAACTGCTTTTTGTCCCAAATTTTTGGAGTTACTTTTTCCAATAAACGTTGGTTACATTTCTTTATGTTATTTGTACTAGTGACAAGTTTATGGATGAATGCTCTTGAAGTAGTTAGTCTGGCACTGAACCTGCATGCCAGTGACTTTGTTTCTTAGGAAATGCGTATAGCAAAAGATCTAAAATTTGAGACTTTCTATACCAAACATATTATCTTGACTACAAGTATTAGTGCTTCGATGGTGGCTCAATATCAGCTTCATGGAAATGTTATATTCCTTGAGGAGGTTCTGTCCCGTGGAAATGCTTTCTAATGGAACTTTAGCTTTAGCTAGTAGTGACCAAGAAACCACTTATTTCACTTTGTGAGCGAGGAATGCTCGACTTATCAATTTATCTGGCAAACTACTAGGGACTCATGTAGCCCATGTCGACTGATAAGCTTACTATATAGTACATTAAGATATAATAACTTAAATAGTTTGAACAAAGTAAATCAATTAGAGACTTGATGATTTTACCAAAGATTTCATATGTTAAAATCTGTTATGATATCTTCTTCGTACTTGACATATATGTTCCTAATGTGAGCCATTATTTTCGTTTCTTGATAGATCTCATCAAACTTGGAGTGTTTCATCTCAATTTAGACTAGTAATCAGATGTAATTCTTTTAGGCAAAATTATTGCTATCATCCCTCGAATATTAAAAGGTCAATATATCACTTGAACCTTTATGAAGTAACCTCTAGTTAAATGTAGGAGCAATTTTGAAGGACGTCTCTTAATTCTTGACAATAGAAAATGTCAAAAGGGTGATGTTTGACCGATATAGCAACTTTAAAGGGAGTGAATAAAGTTTAATTGCAAATTATAAACTTTTTAACAAATAGGTCCAATTTAAACCAAATTAATATAAAGCATGCAATTTTAAAGCATAATAAAACAAATTCTATCAACCTAAAAAAACAAACCAGAGTAATTTAAAACATGCAATAACAAACCAAAATTAATTGCAAAAAATAAATTAGAGGGAGGATTAGAGAAATTGATACTTATATTTTTTAAAGTGATTCGGTAGAACTGTTTTACTCCACTCCCCAAACACTTCTTGGGTATTAAATTGAAAGTCCAACTTTTTCCATTGTAGGAGTCAAATCAGTACACTGCTCTTCTCAATAGTAAAGCAATCCTCTCCACGGTGAGGATCACATTGTTACAATGATTGTAATTTTGATACACACACTTAAAAACTCTCAAATAGAGTAGATTTACAAATTTGAGCTCATAAATAACTCAATCCTCACAACAATATAAATTCTCCTACAATAATAGTGGCACTATAGGTTTTCAATGCGGAGCAACCGACTTTCTTCCCAAAGGTGTGGGCAAGGCGCTTCCTTGCTTAGAAATACAACCCTACGTCCCTGACCTTAGGGTCTCTGAAAAACCTGAGGGTAGCCCCACAGACCGGGCTGACGGCTGCTTGGCCTTTTTTAGGGATAGGTACGACATCCCTGCATCCATAGTGATGAGGTTCCCTAGGAGAGGTGAGACCATGGACAATCCTCCTGAAGTGCACGTCGCCTTTAATAAGAAGATGTTTGAGTTCGGGATCAGACTCCCCCTTTATCCTTTTGCACAAGAGTTCATTGTCGAGGTCAAAATCCGGCCCGCACAGTGTCACAACCATACTAGAAGAGAGTAGGTTGTGACGCCTACATAGTGGACAAGTGGGGGCGTCACTCAGGTGTCGATCAGAGTGCTGAGAAAGAAGTGTCGTGATGCGACCAGGAGAATGGTGCATCACCTATTACACCTCAAGGATGTGTACAAGAATGCCTATAGAAGGTGTACGCAGAATGCAAGATGAAGACGATGTCAGTGGTGTCGGTGACAAGCTCAACTGGGCCAGTTGAGGCCCCGGGCCATGATCCTAGAAGTCGAGGTTCTGTCGAGAGTTTGGATCAACGACTTTAGAGTTAGATGCATATTAGGTAGATATGCAAGCATGCCAAGTTTAGTTCGATTGGAGTTCAAATGTGCGCTCTACGTTGGCGAGTGACTCCTTGCCACTCTGCACGTACATACATGCCTGCCTGACCAAGATTGCCTTAGAATGTACTGTAGAGGGAGGCATGGTGTCAGCTCTCTACCACCCCTGAGCCTTGTGGCCTGAGTGAGCTACCTCATGGCACATGCGTGTGTCATCCCGTGGGCGAGCATTGCAATATCAAGGTCTTGGGCGTTTTCCTTGGAAAATGGGAATATCAAGGACAGTATCGGGTGGCACGGGTGTGTCGGCATTACACATCATCCCATGGGCTGGAAGTTGCACATAGGGGCCATTATGCGGTACGATATGCTCGAACGACTCGACACAAGCGTAAGAGTCGTTGTGCCTCGATTATGTCCGGATGGGTGGATGTCCGAAAGGTTCCGATCATAAATACAAGTCCATGGGTCGGTTTTCAGTATTGGTGTCCAAGTGAGCAATGAAGCCCGATGACACCCCAATGCTCGATGTGGCATCCTATAGTATCGGTGGACACCCGATAAGTGAGAAAAAGCTATTCTTAGCCCGGTACGGGACAAGACTCATCCCAGTTGCAAAGTTTAGTCATTCCTTGTCCAGATCTCGGTAGGAATCATCCTGAATGTACCCGATAAAGCCGTTTAGCCCGTTATTGATGGGTTTCTCGGTAGGAATGGTCTTAGGGGCGTCCAATGGGCTCGATAAGCTAGTTTTGACATAGTCAAGCGGCAGAAATCTCTCGGTAGTATTTGGTTGGCGTTTTAAGCTTGTTCTAACCCCGTTAAAGGCCAGAACTCATCCTGGTAAGGTCCTGGCTCATCGTAGGAGCGGGACGGCCTAGTGGTCGAGAACCAAGATGGTTAGAAACGTGAAGTGAAGCTCGATTGAGGAAGAAAGAACCTCGTCTAAGGCCCGATGAAGCTACAAAGGGCGCAAGTGAATTGGGGCTAGAGTTCCCCATAAGGTTGGTCATGGTCGAGCTTAGATCATGACACCGCACGGTTGAAAAATGTGTGATCGTGACATACAGCTTGCACCCAATGGTTGGGGCATCCTCTTGGGTAGTTGGATGCTCTAGTGGGGTCTCGGAGTAGACACCGTAGTGGCAAACTACCTCACCCCAAGCCAACTCTTGTCCTTTTACACCGTAAAGAACATCTCAAGGAAATCGGGGTGGTTCTACTTGACAACTCTGTAGGGTGTTGGGAAGTTAGTGAGGGGATGTCTTTCATCAGACACTGAAAGAGGACTAGTTCTATATGTATGGCGACTGGTTAGCAAGAGATTGTGAGGGCAAGCTAGCTGAGCTGGCAGGTTCCTCGTAGCTTCGGCAACCTAGGTAACACCCCTCTTCTTTTGTCGCCGATGGTCTTCAGGCCTTCCTCGTTCTCTGACTTTTTCTCTCTTTTTGCTTGCAATTCTTTCCAAGCCTGTCCCCCGACCTGACGAGCTCACCTGCGAGTATTTGAAAGGATCCCTAAGATCTACCGAGCAACTCGACATTATCTAGCTCTGCTTGCATACAACAACTTGTACGACTGCGACTTGCACATCTTTGAGGGAGTTGCACTATAGGAGGTCGCACCAGAGGAAGCTGCCCCTTAGGACGCTGCGCCAAACCCTCGCACACCGAGCCCCTCGAGTTCACTGTCACCCCTTTTTTCTCCCATCAACTCTGAAGGTGCGTCGCCCTTGTCTCTTTTCTTCTCGCTTACCTTTTTGTTTGGTGTTGGGGCTAACCGCATGGTTGCGTTGCAGATTTGCTGCCAGCCTTTCTCCTTAATATGAAGAGGAGGGCTGCCAAACTCGGCAGCAACTCTACGCCCATCGAGGTGCTCGATGAGAAAGCTCAGTTGGGATCGATCCTTGCTACTCCACACTTCGACCCGCTTGAGGTGGCCTCTCTCCAGACGGTCCACACATCACCTCCAACTGAGAAGAAGAAGAAGAAAAAGAAAACTCACAAGGGGGCTAGTCCGAGCTGGTGGGTGGTAAAAAAGGTCAAGAAGGTCGGCCCTTCGGTGACGGTTGACTCCGACGGGCTGGCCGTAGCCAAGAAGATTGGAGAGGTGAAAGAGTTCGACTTCCACTTCAGGACCTACCCTACTTTAGGGAAATGTGAGCTAAAACCGAGCTCTTGGGTGCGCTAGCTCGCCTCCTGGAACTGTTCTGGAGACCCTCCAGCTAGCCGTTGATCATGCCGCGAGGTATTCTTCTGGGCTCTTCCCTTTCATACTTTCGTATTTTTATTATGTTTTTGCTTTCTCACATGTGCATGTGTTTTGCTAGGTGCACGCCCTTATGTGCAAATTGGTGGCCTTTGTGGCTGCCGAGCTCTTAGGGCGCAAGCAATGGTGAAGAAGGAGACAGTTGCACATACCACGACTGTAGAGGAGGCCAACCTTACCAAGTCTAAGCTTTAGGACGCCAAAGCCAAGCTCTTCGATGTGACCAAGAAGGTGGTCACTCTGGAAACCAGCAACGGGGAGCTGAAGGAGGAAGTGGGCTCCATTTGAATGCAACTTCTACCCAGTTTGATCTCCTCGACAACTGATCTTTTCTTTGCAACTTCTACTCTTCTGTTTCAGCTTTTATGTATTTTTCGTTTTAATGTACCCAGGTCCAAGGTCTTTTCCTCGGTAATTCGAAATAAAACTTTAGTGCCCTTGTTTCTGCCTCGCATTTGTTCTGCTTTGCTATATTATAATTTTTTTTTGCGTGTGTTGACTCTGCTTTTTGGTAGCTCACGCTTTTGTTCTCGTACAGGCCTCCATTTAAATGTAGGTCGGTTTACATAAAGGAAAAGAGTTACATTTAAATTCTTTATCTACATAATGCTTCTAAACAGATCGTTCAACAATACTTTAGAGATAGTAGATTCATAGATGTTATGCGTTCTATGGGTAGGGGAACTGCTTCATTTCTAGGTCGGTCAGGATGTAGGCCCCAGGTCGTTTTTCACACTTTACCTGAAATGGGCCTTCCCAGGTGGGTTATAGGGCTCTACCATTCTGGAGAATCTTACGCAGGACGAGGTCATCAGGTCAGAAGTGACATGGTTTTACCCTCGTGTCATAATGTCGCTTCATTCGCCTCTGATACTCGGCAAGTTCAAGGTGCGAAGTCTCCATCCTCTCTTCGAGGAGATCAAGGTTCATGCAAAGCTCTTCATCGTTTGTTGGCGCTTCAAGGATTTCAGTCCGAGCTATTGTTAGACCGATCTCGACTGGTACCACAGCTTCTGAGCCAAAAGCCAAAGCGAATAGGGTCTCTCTAGTGGAGCTCCACGTGGTGGTTCTGTAGGACCACCACTTCAGGACCTACCAAAGGAGACCTAAAACGCACACTTCTTCGCATTGAGCTTCATCAAGCCCTTCTGAAGGACCTCGAACGTTTCCGTCAGGTCGGCTATGAGGGAGGTCATCCACTTGCTTTTCACCAGCATGTCGTCCATGTATACTTCCATGTTCCGTCCTATCTGGTTGGAAAACATCTTGTTGATCATGCGTTGATGGGTCGCTCCAGTGTTCTTCAACCCAAAAGGCATTACTTTGTAGTAGTAGAGTCCCTGATCGGTAATGAACGAGGTGTGCTCTTGGTCGGGAATGTACATCTGATCTAGTTTTACCCAGAGTAGGCGTGCATGAAGCTCAAAAGCTTATGGTCTGTCGTTACATTGACCAGCTGGCCGATTCGAGGGAGGGGAAAGCTATCTTTCGGGCACACCCTGTTTAGGTTAGTGAAGTCTATGCACATCTTCCATTTTTCATTTGACTTTTTTCCTAACACTACATTCGAGAGCCTCGCATGGTAATTAACTTCCTTGATATATTCAGCTTTCAAAATTTTTTGAAATTCTTCTACAATAGCTGTGCTTCTTACAGCATTTTACAAGTCTCTCTTTTGTTTTACAGGTTGCACATAAGGGTCTATATTAAGGTAGTGGACCATTATGTTGGGGTCGATCCCAGGCATTTATTCATGTGACTAGGCGAACACATCAAAGTTGTTCTTTAGGAACTGGACGATCTCTTCTTTCTTTATGGCCCCTAGCTTCGTGCGATGCTCGCATATTTCTCTATGTCTAGGATCATGTTTTATGCGCTTATGTCTAAGTCACATCTCATATTGATTTCCTATTATTTTACCTAACTCATCCTTCTCAGGGTTGAGCTTTAGTGTATAAATCAAGTTCCCACTGGCCAAATGGAAAAAAGACGTAAATAGAAGTTTTTAGAAACCAACCCAGAAAAGTGCCAGGCGTAATCTGGGCAAAATCCTGAGCGTGTTGAAAATCAAATCATTTTGACTAAGGCATTGCACAAAGAGGTTGATAACTAATTTAGTACATAATTAAATGGAAAAAATGCATGAAAACATAAATAAAGTAATTTTCATTTAATTAAAACGAATAAATAAGTCGGACAAGGAGTTCTAGCTTGACCCTATTCTCTTTCGAGTCTGAGAGGAGTGTAAAATTGCTAAAGAACTTAAGAATAACAGAATAAATGAAGAACAAAAGGTAGAACTTGAATTAGAAGCAATACGTAAGCAAAAGTATGAAAATACAAGGAAATAACAATTAAAACATAAATCTAAAATATAAGAACGAGTTTTACAACGAAAGAGGTATGAAATGAAGCTGAAAACGAGCTTGGAATGGATGATTTGATGCTGAGGGAGAGGCTCCCTTTCATAGATCCTTGAGTTGGTTGAACTCCTCATCTTTTTAAGTGGAAATCGGTTGAGATTCATCTAGCAATCCCCTTTTGACTTAGACTCATGGTTGTAGCTTGATTCAAAGAAATATCGCCCTTGCCCTTCATTAACCAAAACACACGTTTTGGCAAAGTTGGAAAAAATGCTCTTAATTTGTGTGAGGCGCAATTTCCTGTAGAATCCGAAAACTGTTAATTTCTTCGAACTTTGACCATGTTTTCCTAAAGTACCATATATTTTAATTTATCCAAAAATGTTCTATGCATGTTCTACTTTAAGAATATGTAATCATTTTTGAAAAATAATGATGGGAAATGGTTTAAAATCGTGGTCAAACAAGCCTATCGACACATATTTCTGCAGTAAGACATTGAAAATCCCTTAAGTTGTAAGAACGTGTCAACTTCTCAGTATTGACTTTGTTTAAATCTTAATTGGCCAAATTAAAACTTAAACTTTTATAGAAAACAACTTAGGTGACGAAAACATGAGAAAACACCATTTTACCTCTACAAAAATTAGGTTCAAATATTAATTAGTTTAATCACTAGATATACTTTAAAACTATATGTATAAATAAAGAAGCATACCTCTCAATTGAATACATCGAACTATAATTGATAGGTCCTACTAGTTTGGCTTCTTCAGGTAAGTGCACAGCTAGATGAACCATGAAATTAAAGAAAGCCGGAGGGAATATTCTCTCAAATTTGTCAAGAATCAATATAATTGCATCTTGTAACTTATTCAAAGTCTCAATTTTCAATGTCTTCGTAGTCAAGACTTTGAAGAAATTCGGCAATTCTGCAATAGCTCCACTAATATCATTGGGGCAAAAATGGACGAACCCCCACTAGTAAAAGTCTTTGGAGCACACATGTGAGTTGTGACTCTTCAGTACATGTATCATCTTTAACACTAACACATCTTGAAATGTTCAATGCAAAACTATCAGGGAATTTGATGGTTTTACGTGTTTTATCATTGTCCATTGTTTTACCTTTGATATTTAATAATATCGCCATGACATTATCACCAATATTATTTTCGATATGCATGACATCAAGTTTCTGTCGAATCTAGAGACTTGACCAATATAGTAAGTCAAACAATATACTTCTCTTCACCTAATTAAATTCACTATGTAGTTGCTTCCGTTTCCATTGTAAAACGTTGATAGTTTTTCCGAGTGGCGGAAAATTAATGGAATCTAATTGGCGGATGACATCCAACCTAGAGAAATGTCGTGGTGCAACTCTATTTTCTGTTTTTCCATTATATTGTTTGCTTTTGAGCCAAGAATGACTTTGTGATAAGAATTGACGATGTCCCATATAACATATCTTACTATGCAATTTTTCCAATGAAATATCTTCATTACATACTGGACATGTCTTATATCCTTTTGTACTCCACCTAATGGATTGTCATAAGTTGGGAAGTCATTAATTGTCCAAACCAAAGCTGCATGAAGTCGAAAGTTATGACCACTACATACATCATATGTATCAATGTGGCTAGACCACAATTCTTTGAATTCATTTATCATTGGTTGCAAATAAACGTCCTTCACTTTTCCTGGAGATTTTGGACCTGGTATGGGTAATGACATGAAAAAAACGATTTTTCATACATTTCTATGAGGCAAGTTATATAGAATTAATATTACTGGCCACATACTATATGATAAATTCATGTTTCCAAATGGATTGAACCATCAGTGGCCAAGGTCAATCTTACATTCCTTGAATCTTCTACAAACCAAGAATCTTGATTCTCAAAATATTTCCATGCCTCAACAACATCAGCTGGATGTCGTAAAACCCCTTCTGCGTTTAGTCTTTTTTCCTTATGTCATCTCATTTCTCTTGATGTATGCTTTGACAAATATAATCTTTGCAATCGAGGTATCAATGAGAAATGCCTTAGAATTTTATGTGTTTATGCAAGAAATTGACAACGTCAATCTAGCTCGAACCCAATCCTTGCTTCGACCCGAAATGCTAAGAGAAAACCTGCACAAGAGGGCAAAATCTCCGACGCTCAAGTTAGTAAGTAGCTCGAACTCAATATTAAGTTCGAGGAGAAATTTGATACCTGATGGTGAAATGAGGCCCTCTATTTATAGGTTTAGGTTCCGACAGGGGTTGCGATAGGCGGTTACCTTGGTTGGATTTGAGATCGGTCATGTCGGGCTCCAACAGATCGAGCTCGGACACTTTCTCCAAAATGATAGGTTGATTCTTAATCAGAAATGGCAAGTCTTCAATCTCGGAGGGTTCCGAGATGGAGCTCCGTAAGTGTTCTTTCGAATCTAGCTTTAGTGGTGAATCTTCGTCCTCCATGTGGCAATAGGATTCTTCATCCCCAAACATTGGCCCCCTCTCTGTCGAGTTCGATCTCGAACTGGTAGAGAAGTTCTCTTTGTGAAACCAGTCCACGTGGTGACTTTCGACACCATCATAATAATTACTGCCGTTGGAAAGCCTTGAAAACAGAACTGGCGTTCGACGCGCACTTGAGTACCCCTAACGTTCAGACTTCTTCCAATCTGGGTCGTCTAATTTTGGACACATATGTGGTTTGGATTAAATCTCAAGTTACTATAAATACCCTCAAGACTTCATCTTCGCTTTTTATGCTTTCTGAAATCTTGGAGTCCGACCTGATCAGATTGGAGTCTTTGCTTTAGGTCAGTCTCCTTCCCTCGCTTTTGTTTTTTTTCTCTTTTTAATTTAGAAGTCATGTCGACCTCGTGTAGTTCCCCTAGTTCACCTAGTAGTAGCTCGTCTAGTGACACAGCTCTGAGTTAGGACTCTTCCTCTAAGAAGGCCGTTTCCGTAGAGGAATTTGCAAGTAGGCTAGATTCCGAACTAGAGGAGGAGATAGAAAACTTTAGGTTCTCTGAGGATGACGGAGACGATAGCGATACTTCAACTTCAAGTCAAGGTTTAGAATACCCTTCCCAAATGACTGAGAACTACCTCGGCCCTCTTTGTAGGAGGTATAGCATGCCAAATGACATCCTTCTTAGGCTTCCCAAGGAAAGGGAGTGAGCTTATAACCCACTGGAGGGGTGCATGACCCATTACCTAAATATGTTCGAGTATGGTTTTCGTCTTCCCCTTCATCCCTTTGTACAGAAGTTCTTAGTCCAAACTGGATTAGCGCCTGCTTAGGTGGCCCCAAATGGATGGGGAGTCATATTTGGTTTAGCCATTTTATTTTTGCTTAGATGTAGAGAGGTAGATGACCTGGACCTCCTCAGAGTCGACCAGCTCTTAACCTGCTTTGAGGTTAAGCGGATCTCTAGGAAGCTAGGGAGGTACTACTTGTGCGCTAGGAAGGGCACGGGAGGCATCCTGAAAGGTCCAACTTCCATAAAGAAATGAATTGGAAAATGGTTTTTCGCCACTAGAGCATGGCTGGCCAAGAACGAGTCCGACCAACCCTTCTACAGCGTCCCTTATAGGTTTGAAAATTTAGGTAAGGAGTAGAGTCTTTACTTGCTTTCAATTGTCTCTTCATAGTTTAACTCATAACCTTGATATTTTCAGTTGCTATAAAGTCGATCCCCCAACTTTTCTAGCCGACCTTTAACACCCTAAAGTTTTTCAAAGGTAGATTCAAGAGCGGTAAGCAGATCAGAACGCTTATCACATATAAGCTTATTCTTGCCTCCAGCTGCTCGATTACAATCCTATCCTAGCCTCTCTTGAAGCTCGGAGGCCGAACTCAGAACTAGGTTGGTTATCTTTGGTGTAGTTTACACTTAACTGTTTTAGCGCTTTCCTTTGAGTTTAACCTCTATATGTTTCCTTTATAGCCATGGTGTGCGGCTTTCCTGGGATGTTAGGCACAAGTGCCCTCTCGCTGGGCAGGCTTCCAAGAATAAGGAAGAACCAAGCCCTACTGTCGTTGACCCTCCCACCGAGGTCGAGGTGGTTGAGGTCGAACATGGAGCAGTTTCAACGTAGGAAGCGACCGCGACTGGAACCTCTCAAGATCAAGAGATCCTTGAGGTCTCCCCCCTTAGGGAGATCTGGAGGAAGGCCTCTCCCAAGAAGTCCAAGAAGAAGAAGCGTAAGGCTCACCATTTCGAGGACGAGGTGAGGGAGGTACGCGCTAAACGACAGGTTAGCCCCTTCGGGGACTTGGTCAATGATCCTGAGCCCAGGATGGGCCGCACCTCGGATATCGACATGAGGTTCAAAGTTGAACCTTCAAGCGCCAGGGTGAGGGACAACGCCATGCGGATGTCAAGCGCCTGCTTCGACCGCTGTTGCTTCGACTGCTATTGAAGTGGATTACTTTACCAAGGTAAGATATGATGTTACGTTATCTTCGCACAATCTTCCTAGAGCTAACCTTTGCGGGTTTTGGTTTCTTTTTCAGACTCATGCTGCCATCTGTCAGACCACGCTTATGATGAAGGCCGAGCTGGAGGGGCGCGACCTTCTCACTATGAAGGAGCGGGAGGCATCTTCGGCCGCCTTGGAGGCTGCCGCTGCCGCTGCCTTGGAGGGAGAGCTCAACGAGCTCATGCTGAGGCTCGGGCATGGAAATCCACTTCTGAAGCTAACAAGACCGAGCTGAAAAGTGCCCAAATGAAGACTGCTTGGCCCCTAGAGAATCAAAAAGGCGCACAGGCTGTGGCCAAATGCCTTGAGAATGAGAAGTTTGCATTGATGAAACAGAATGACGACCTCGAGCGCCTCTGAGATGACCTAGAAGGCAAGCTACAGGCTCGGGACTCCGAGGTGGCAGAATTGAAGGCTAAGCTCAAGCTCGAAGAGTCCAAGCTCAGCAATGGGGTTCTTTTAGAGGAAGCGTTTCACAAGCATCCTAACTTTGACGGCTTTGCTAAGGACTTCAACGATTATGGTTTTAGGTTCCTGATGAAGGGAATCAAGGAAGTGGCTGCCGAGCTCAACCTCACGTCCATCAAGCTTAGGTATGCACAGAAGTGGGCTTCGGGTCCCAACGGTACCCCTGGCCCTTAAGACTTCGTGGATCAATGCCTGAAGGAGTTCGAGTCTGACACCGAGCTCGGCAAGGGAGAGGATGCAGACCCTTCTTCCCAAAAAGTTGACAGGGCTCTCCTTTCAACTGCTGGAGCGAACTCTTCCCAAGAAGCTGGGATGATAGACTCTCAGGAGATCGACATTCTTAGGTCTTAGAACGAACTCGGGTCGTACCTTGGAAGCAGCTGAGGCTTCTCCATCTTTTCCAAATTTCTTATCATACCTTTATTTCTCCCTCCCCCCTTTGTACTGGATCTCGCGGTCTATACGCCTGAGCCCAAACCTTAACCATTAATACAATATTTTCATCTTGACTTCTGTTTTGCAGTTTGATTCAACTTTCACCTCGAACTCGAAGGTTTTGAAGTTTCAAATTCTCTAAGTCTTAACTTACGTCTAGAAATTTCTATGTTTCTAGTTCACATCTTATCTCGAACTCGTAAGTTCTAGAGGCTCGAATTTTCTAAGTCCTAGAGGCTCGAATTTTCTAAGTCTTAATCCTCATCTGACCCCCATTTAGTTTCACGTTGAACTCGAATCTATAGGAGATAGGGAATTAAATTAATACTGAGCCTTTTACTGGGACTAACCCTTGAAAATTTTTACAAGTTCCATTTATTTTTGGACCATTTTAACATTTCAAGGGTAGTATCGCTTCAAGTGTTCTGCGTTCCATGGATGCAGAAGTAGCTTTCCTTCGAGATCGACAAGCATATATGTCCCAGGTTGGACTATGCCCTTGACTTCGAATGGCCCCTCCCAGCTTGGCTCCAACGCATCAACATGCTTCTGTACTTTGCGAAGGACTAAGTGTCCAACCTGGAAACTCCGAGGTCGGACTCTCAAGTTGTAGTGCCTTACCATTCGATTTTAGTACTTCGCCAAGCGTAGTTTAGCTGCTTCCCTCTTCTCGTTAAGGAGGTCGAGGTTGAGGAGTAGCTCTTCCTCGCTACTAACATGCTCGTAGTAGTCTATCCTCTCAGTTGGCATCCCAATCTCTACAGGCACCACGACCTCGAAACCAAAGGCCATAGCGAAGGGAGTTTCGCCAGTGGACTCCCAAGGCGTAGTTCGGTAGGACCAGAGTACTTCAGGTAGCTCCTCGGCCGACCGTCCTTTCCTTGCGTCCAGCCGTAACTTAAGGCCGCACTTAATGATTTTGTTGATCGCCTCTACTTGTCCATTGGCTTTAGGGTGAGCTAAGGACGAACAGAGGTGACTGATCCCGATCTTGCGGCAAAAATTTTGAACTTGGCGTTGTCAAACTGCTTGCCATTGTCTGTTACGATAGCATTAGGTATACCGAAGCGGCAGACAAAGTTTGTCCAAATGAAGGTCGTGAGTCTGGTCTCCGTGATTGTTGAAAGTGCCTCGGCCTCGACCCATTTTGTAAAGTAATCCACAGCTACAACAACATACTTAGTATGTCCCTTACCCAATAGGAAAGGTCCTATCAGGTCGACTCCCCATTGTGCAAAGGGGCATGAAGTCGAGCTCGTAGTCAGCAGCTCGGGAGGTTGATGGATGATGTTTACGAAGCACTGGCAGTTGTCGCATGCTCTCACAAACTCTTTGGTTTTTATCCACCATGGGCCAGTAATAACCTTGACAAACAACCTTGGCTGACAAAGACCTGGCCCTCGAATGGTTGCCACAGAACCCTTCATGTACCTCCCTAAGAACATAATTCCCCTCTTCTTTGGAAATGCATTGGAGGAGGGCTAAGGAAAACCCTCGTCGATACAATGATCCATCTCGGAGCAAGTACTAAGCTGCTTTCCGTATCATCTTATTGGCTTCCCTCGGGTCTGTTCGGATATTACATTCCAGGAAGTCCGTGATTGGGTCCATCCATGATTGAGGTTGGGAGTCTACTTCCATCATATCCGGCTCCAGGATGGAAGGGTTATCCAAGATCTCCACTGGGACCGATCTTGCCAGGTCGGTTTCGTAGGCAGATGCTAATTTGGCTAAGTCATCGGCATTGGAGTTCTCCGACCTTGGAATCTGGCTAATCTCGTAAGCTTGGAAATGGGCGAGGTGCGACTTGACCTTTCCCAAGTACTTCTCCATCCGAGGTTCTTTGGTATGATACTCTTTTTTTATCTGATTCACTATCAGTTGTGAATCATTGAAAATTTGAAGGTGGTTGGCCCCAAGTCTCCTTGCCATTCGTAATCCAGCCAACAAAGCTTCGTACTCGGCCTCATTATTTGAAGTGCGGAAGTTGAAGCAAATGGCATACTCAAAACGCATGCCATCTGAGGCAAGGACGAGCACACCTACGTCGCATCCTCTCTCATTTGAGGATCCATCCACGTACATCGTCCATGGCTGGTCAGACGTGGAAGTTTGGGCCGGCAGTGGAGTGAGCTCGGCTATGAAGTCGGCAACGACTTGTCCCTTCACAGTCATTCGGGGTTCGAATTGGATATCATACTCGCTTAGGTCCACAGGCCACTTCATTAAGCGGCCATATGTCTCTAGCTTATGAAAAACCTGCTTCAAAGGCAAGTTTGTGAGCATAGTCATAGTGTGGGCTTGGAAGTACGACCTAAGTCTTTGTGCCGAAGTGACTAAGGCGAAGACCGGTTTCTTCATTCGGGGATACCTGGTCTCGACCTTGGTCATGGCCTTACTTGTGTAGTAAACGGGACTTTGCCACACTCCGTCTTATTTGATTAGGGTCGAGCTGACTGCGTTGTCGGACACGACCAAATATTGATGTAGCTTGTCTCCTGACATGGGCTTCGCGAGCAATGGTGCCGAGCAGAGGTAGCTTTTGAGTTCTTCAAAGGTTGTTTCACACTCGGCTGTTCACTCAAAAAGTCTCTTCTTTCTTAGGATTTTGAAGAATGGGATGCATTTATCCGTGGACCTGGAGACAAACCTGTTAAGGGCAGCAATTTTCCCGTTAAGGAATTGTAGCTGTTTTAGGGTTCTTGGGGCTTGCATCTCAAGCACGGCCCTAATCTTCTCTGGGTTCGCCTCTATGCCACAATTATTGACTATAAACCCAAGGAACTTGCCAGATGAAACTCCAAAAGCACACTTGGCCGGGTTTAATTTCATCAGGTACTTGCGGAGGACTTCAAAGGTCTCGGTCAGGTGCGACCTGGACTACTTGCTCTTTACAAGCATATCGTCTACGTAGACTTCCATATTGCATCTGATCTGGTTGGCGAACATCTTGTTCACCATCCTTTGTTAAGTTGCCCCTATGTTCTTTAGACCGAAGGGCATGACCTTATAGCAGTACATGCCCTGGTCGGTTATGAACGAAGTGTGGACTTCGTCTGGTTCATGCATCTTTATTTGGCTGTACCTTGAGTAAGCATCCATGAAGGTGAGCAACTCGTGCTCGGCCGTAGCATCTAAGAGCTGGTCGATCCTCGGCAGTGGGAAACAATCTTTTGGGCAAGCCTTGTTAAGATCGGTGAAATCGACGCACATTCTCCACTTCCCGTTGGATTTTTTAACTAAGACAAGGTTAGAGAGCCACTCGGGGTACAAAATTTCTTTAATGTATTCAGCTTTTAGAAGTTTGTTTACTTCCTCAACAATTACATTACTTCTCTCCTTATTTACAGATCTTCTTTTCTGTTTAACAGGTCGGAATGATGGGTCAATGTTGAAGCGATGGACCATTATCTTCGGATCAATACCCGACATGTCCTCGTGAGACCAAGCGAATTCGTTCGAGTTTGCCCTGAGGAAGGAAATGAGCTCTTCCCTATCCGTGGCCCCCAGCTTGGTGTCTATACTCACTTGCTTCTCTGCGTTGAACAAAGAGACAAGCTCCAACTCCTCTGTGGGCGCAGCTACCTCTCGCTTGTTAATTTGGGGCAGTTCGTCTTTGGAAGCTTGAGAAGTTAAACTTAGGAGATTCGACTATTCTTCCAAAGCACACACTGCCAATCCCTTAAGTGCAAAAGTATAGCATTCGAGGGATATTTTCTACTCTCCTCATATCATGCCGACTCCGTTTCTCGTAGAATACTTCATGACTTGATGCAGAGTCGATGGGATAACCTGAAGTGAGTGAATTATAGGTCGTTCGAAGATGGCATTGTAGGCCGACCTGCCATCTATCACCACGAACTCGGCCATCTGGGTGACTTGGGTATTGCCTTGACCGATGGTAATAAGAAGATCAATGCAACCCTCTGGAATGACAGATTCTCCTGCGAATCCAACTAGGGTGTTGAACTTTTCTTCAACTGTGCCCTGGTTCATCCCAGTTCTAAATAAGTGGTGAGAGATAGAATGTTAGCTGAAGCACCTCCATTGACTAACACCCTTTTGACCTGCGCATGGTCAATCAATGGTGAGATCACCAAGGCGTCATTGTGGGGCAAATGTACCCCTCAAGATCGGATTCGGAGAAAGAGTTAGGGCAGGTCGACTTCTGCTCCTAAATGGTGCAGACTTCACGTCGAGCTTCACTGGCGAGCTCCTTCCTTTTGTTTCTGGATTGGCCCCTACTAATGTCGCCAAATATGGTATTGATGACCGCAGGTCGATCATCCCTCCGAGGTGGCGTCCTTGAACGCTTCCTATTTTCTTTCTTTTCTACCGAGCTCGAGCCCGGCTTGCCTACGTATTTCTTGAAGTAGCCATCTTGAATCAGGTCTTCAATTTGGCGCTTCAATTCCCAGCAAATCGAGATATCGTGGCCATGGTCACAGTGAAAATGGCAGTACCTGTCCTTGTTGCTCTCTGGGTCTCCTCTAAGCTTACCAGGTTGCTTGAGAAGCTTTTCCAATCCGTTCTCCTCGGTGTTAGTGAGAATCTCGAAGATCGGAATGGTAGTTAGGGTGTACCTCTCATAAGGCCCCCTTCTATTAGAGTCCGAATCGGATCTCCTGTAGTCAGACCGGCCCTAGAAGGGCTGAGAAGATGGCCTCTTGTCCTTGGACTTAGAATCAGGCTTCTCTCTATCTTGGCCGCCAGACTTCTTGTGGTCGTATCTCTTGTCCATCCGACCCAACTTTGTTCTGAACAACTCTTGCCCATCTATGACCTTTTTGTAAAACATCGGCAGAGTTCGATGGCCCTTCTTCGCCCAGCTTAACTGTCAAAGTTTCGTCGGCCAGGCTAGTGAGGAAGTAACACATGGCCGAGTCATCAGAGCAATGCGCGACCTTAAGCTACTTCTACTGGAAGCGGGTCACGTACTCTCTTAAAGTCTCACCTTCCTTTTGTAGGATGGTGGTGAGATTAGTGGTTGTCTTCTTGTCGTAATGCCGAGAAGAGAACTGACTGATGAATTCTTTCCTCAGTTGACTGTAGGTTGAGATCGACCTTACTGACAGTCTCTGTACCAGAGCCGAGCACTCCACGTGAAAGCGATCTGAAAAGCTCTGCACTTGATGGCGTCTAACACGGCTTGGAAGTCCATGAGGCCTTCCAAGACCTCTACATAGTTCTTCGAGTCCTTCGACCCATCACAAGGCTTCATGGCTGGTGTTTTGAACTTTGGAGGAATAGGGCCTCCAAAATGTCTGAAGTGAACGGTGACTCACCCATCTCGCCGCCATCAAAGGGACTTTCTTTCTTTTCGCACTTCACCCTAAGTGCTTCAACTTGCTCGTCGAACCTGTTTTTCATCATGTCTAACTTTTCCTTCATTATGACAGCCTCCGACATCAAGGGTGTGTACTTTGACTACGCCTTGAGGTCGGAGTTGGAGTATCTTTAAGAGCAGGATGGAGAGATCCCTAGGCCCTGTGAGGCCTTCCTTTTCTTATCAACAAGGAGCTTTCTAAGGTCATATCCCTCAAACTATAGTCGACCCCTCCATTGTCCGCAACAGGCTCATAGTCATCGGGGTGGATGGGTGGATCTTGGCCATCTCCATCCTCTTGCAGGTCGTCCGCCCCACCTGGGGCCTTGAAATAGGACCCATTTCGGTTTGCCCTCATCATTTCGTTGTATGTCTCCTCCATGGTGCGCACTCGATTGCACATGTCATCTAACTCCCATTGGAGGGTTGCAAGAACCTCAAGATCCACGGCTGGCGTAGCCCTTCAAGAGGTCTTTCTCGAGACCCTACCTCGACCTCGGTTGGTCTTGCTGGGCCTTGGATGTGTTAGTGGGAGGACAGTATTGGCGTTATGGGTAGACCTTCGAGGTGGCTTCACCTCTTGCCCTGCCTTAGCCTGATCTTCAATCAACTTGGCATCAACTTCATGTTGTGCTCCATTGCTCGCATTCAGAGCTCTTCGTTTAGTGGTGTTTGCGGAATCAGCTGGATGAACCATCTCGGATCTGATTGTTTTAATTGTTGGGACAACTTGTAATGTCATTTCCGATAGACGACACCAAATGTTTATGCAATAAATTGCACAACGTCAATCTAGCTTGAACCTGGTCCTTGCTCCGACCCAAAATGCTAAGAGAAGACCTGCAAAAGAGAGCAAAATCTTCGACGCTTAATCAGTAAGCAACTCGGACTCAATATTAAGTTCGAGGAGAAATTTGATACCTGATGGTGAAATGAGACCCTCTATTTATAGATTTAGGTTCCGACAGGGATTGCGACAGGCGGTTACCTTGGTCGGATTTGAGATCGGTCGTGTCGGGCTCCAGCATATGGAGCTCGGACACTTTCCCGGAAATGACGGGTTGATCCTTAATCGGAAATGGCAAGTCTTCCATCTTGGAAGGTTCCGAGATAGAGCACTGTAAGTGTTAGCTTTAGTAGTGAATCTCTATCATCCACGTGGCAATATGATTCTTCATCCCCAAACAATGTGGAATCTTTTTTCCTTTACCCTTGTTTGTCTTATAACCAGGTTCGTTGCATTATGGACAGATATTCAGCTTGTTCATTTTATTTCCAAAATAAGTTACAATCAATCTTGCAAGCATGTATTTTTTCATATCTTAAGCCCAAATCGTGTAACATCTTCTTTGCACCATAGTAAGACTCTGGAATTTTAAAGTTATTAGGAAAAACTTCTTTAAGTAATTGCAACAACACATCAAAAGACTTATTACTCCATAGATTAAGTACTTCGATATGCATGAACTTAACCATGAATGTTAGTACCAAAAATTACATATATCCATGGTATAATTCTTGGTCTGAGATTTGTTGAGTAGGCTTGCGTTAGTTGTCCGCTATAAGATAGCTAGTTTTGGGGCTTTCGACATAAAAAAGCCGATCCGGCTTGGCTTCGCTATCGCTCATAACTTGTATTATAGTCTTAGTCTTGTAGTCGGCCTGGAATCCTTTGTAGTTTTTCTAATGCTAATGCCTTCTTCCTTCATTCATTTTCTTTTAGTTGCGGTAGCTCCCGCGCCAGCAAGATACAGACGGCGAAGCCAAAGCAATACTAAACGAGCAGCCGCCCTAACGAGACTCTTAGTCAAGCCTAAACGTCCTTATTGAAAACTAAAGCGCTAACGAGCAAGTTATTAAGCATTGATTGAAACTTTGTATTTTGAGCTTGCCTATTGTGATCACTTGATTCACCCCTAACTGACTGCCATCTTTCATTAAATTTAGTGTATCTCTCACTTGTCAAATTATTTAACATCTCACTAATTTCTTTTTCATGCTCTGTCTTTCGGTCCACATTTGTATGTATCCTCTTAGAAGGCAACTCTCTAGTTTCCACATGGAAAGTCCATATCCTATAATAAGGAGCATTCCATACGAGTATAAATGACATTCAACATCACATGATCGTTTCCATTGATATTTCCTATATGGACAACGTGTGAACCCTCTTTTATCGAGATGCTTCTTCGATAGTTGAACGAATGTCATAATTCCTTGTGTATGTTCTTTGTTTAACCTATCTAGATTTTTTATCCAACTTTTATCTATAATTTTTGCTATTCAAAAGTAATAATACAATTAATTATTAACATAATTAAACAAACGCAAGTATAAACTTATGAGAAAAAAAAATATATCACAATAAAATCACAAGCCTAACAATCATAAACTTTTTTATTCCAACCTCACACAAATTCAAATCTTTAAAGTCATTTTCTATCAAATAAAAACAAAATAAAAGAACAAAAATAATTCTAAATATATTTTAGAGAAAATTTCATTATTTAAACTAAAAAACAATCTTAAAACAATCTCTAAACAAACAAATTCCATTAATAATTCAACTCTAAAATAACTTAACAAGAACTATCTTAAACCTAATTCTAAGTATACTATAAGCAAAATTTAAAGTGGATATCAAACATATTTTAAACAAATTTTATTATTGAACACTACATAAAAGATAATAATATTGTAAATCAATTTAAATAATAAACATACTTCAAATAAAAGGGCCTTTTTTTAATAATGTAATTAAAAAAAAAACAAAAATGAGGTAAGCTTGAAACTATTTCCAAATGTAGGGTAGCACGATTTAGCGAATTCATGTCCATTAGACACGAATTGAGATGGACGCGAGTTTCATCTCATGTGGCTCCAACAGTGCAGTTGGAGCCACGCGGGCGGTCAAAAATCGTGTGCGATGTGTCACAATCGCACCTTTTCAAAGCAGCTCGAGCGATTGTGCGGCACTTGCTCTAGCTTAAACGAGCAAGTCAGCCGGGAAAAACTGTAAGTTGCAGACAATCTCGGTCGTGGGTCTAGCCTCCGCTCACGTTTTAAGAGAAAATTGGTTTTAGAAAACGTGAGAGAGAAAAACAGTTGAAAACATCTTTAAAACAAGCATTGTAGACATTGGATGCAAGAAAGCTTTGATTGCAAGAAAGTATACAACACTTGGTCGGGGGGAGGTTTGATGACTACTTGGTCCCCCCTAAGGTACATTATAAGGCATTTTTAGTGTGGCAGGTGTAGACGTCCTAAGTGGCGAGGAGTCACTCGGTGGCCTACAGGGCCCGTGTGAACTCCGATTGGCTTGAAATTTGGCGTGCTTACATATCTTACTAATACACACCTAGTTCCAAAGCCGCTCGGCCAACTTCCACCTACAACCCCAAAAACCCGATGCAAGAAAATTACACTAGAAAGCTTTAAAGACATGAAAGGAAAGCGAGTGGTGAGAATGGTTTGGACATGCGGCCATGGGTAACACACCCTGGACAAGCATGCCCACAACATTCTCCCCCACTTAAACGGTTGACGTCCCTGTCAACTGCTGCAGCTTGAAGTCCTCGATCTTCGTCTTCCAGGCTTCAAGGTCTTCTTCTCGTTCCCAACTGGTCTCTGCATCAGGTAGGTCCTTCCATTTGACGAGGAATTCTCGAACTTTTCGAACAGGTCTCCCCACCTTTCTGGTTCTCTCTGCAAGGATCTCTTCTGCTTCTTTGTCTTCCTTCCGTTTGAAGTCGATGGCAGGCCGCACAACAGCATTACGTTCGTCATCCTCGAGGTCGGGGTGGTAAGGTTTTAAATTGCTCACATGGATCACCGGGTGAATCTTCATCCAAGCTGGTAACACCACCTTATACGAGACACTCCCCACCTTCTTAACGACTTCCACGGGTCCCTCGTACTTTCTCACGAGTCTCTGGTCTTTGCGTCCTCGGAAACGAATCTGTTCTGGCCTCAGCTTGATAAGAACTTTGTCGCCTACTCGAAATTCGAGAGGGCGTCTCTTGCGGTCGGCCCATTTCTTCATATGCTTGGAAGCTTTCTCCAAATATGCTCGAGCAATTTCTGTCGTCAGCTTCCATTCCTTTGTGAAGTTGTGGGCTTGAGGACTTTTCCCCGCATACGGGTGGTCAAGAATATGTGGCATAGACGGCCGTCTTCCGAACACAATCTCAAAGGGGCTCTTTCCTGTTGAAGAACTTGTCTGGCCGTTAAAACAGAATTGAGCCACATCTAACAGCTGGACCCAGTTCTTTTGTCTGGCATCGATGAAGTGACGCAGGTATTCCTCAAGCATGCTGTTGAATCTCTCTGTCTGACCATCAGTCTGTGGGTGATAACTCGAGGAAATGTTCAAGTTTGAACCTAGAATAGAAAAAAGTTCCGTCCAGAAGGTTCCTGTAAATCGGCCATCCCTGTCGCTAACGATGCTCGTCGGAACTCCCCATAGCTTTACTATATGTTTAAAGAACAGCTGCGCCGTCAGCTCGGCGGAACACGTCTTGGGAGTCGGAATGAAAGTTGCATATTTGGAAAATCGATCAATAACGACAAGAATGGCTTCATGTTCTCCTACCTTGGGCAAGTGAGAGATGAAGTCGAGCGACACACTCTCCCATGGTCTCGTAGGAGTTGGTAGGGGTTCAAGCAACCCTGCTATTTTAGTCCTTTCTACCTTATCTTGCTGACAGATAAGACAGGTCTTCGTGTATTGCATCACATCTTCCCGCATATTTGGCCAAAAGTACCCCTTTTTCAGCAAGGCGCAAGTCCGTTGCGACCCCGGGTGACCAGCCCATAGAGTATCGTGACACTCATGTAGGAGTTTCTTTCTCAGGTCTCCCATTCTTGGCACGTACAGTCTGTTTCCTCTTGTAAATAATAGGTCCCCTTCAACCCAGAACTGGCGGGTCTTCCCGGTCTTAGCCAGCTCGACCACAGATCGGGCGGAGGGGTCTCTTTGAAGATACTCTCTAATGAGGTCACGGATCGACCCGTCCACTTTGCTGGCGTGAATGTGGGCTAACATGCACAGGGCCGCATGTTCTCCTTTACGGCTAAGAGCGTCGGCAGCTTGGTTGGACTTTCCTGCCTTATGTTCGAACTTAAAATCAAACTCGGCTAACAATTCCTGCCACCTGGCCTGTTTGGATGTTAGCTTAGGCTGATTGAAGAAGTGGCAGATTGCACTGTTGTCCGTCTTTACCACAAAATATGAGCCCAACAAGTACTGCCTCCAAGACCTGAGGCAGTGAACGACTGCTAGCATTTCTTTCTCTGATACGGTATAACGTCGTTCCGCATTATTCAGCTTGCGACTTTCGTAAGCAATCGGGTGACCGTCTTGGAGAAGGACACCACCTAAAGCGTAGTCTGAAGCGTCCGTTTCTACTTCAAACGGCTTCGTCACGTCGGCTAGCCCAAGTACTGGGC
This sequence comes from Momordica charantia, assembly GCF_013281855.1. Lineage (NCBI taxonomy): Eukaryota > Viridiplantae > Streptophyta > Magnoliopsida > Cucurbitales > Cucurbitaceae > Momordica > Momordica charantia. The sequence goes on along the minus strand of NW_028275163.1, from coordinate 9,268,404 downwards.
CTTTCATCATGGCCGCCTTTAGATCTTCGAAGGCGTCCTGACTTTCCTTCGACCACATCCAGGTCATTCCTTTCTTCAGTAACTCTGTCATTGGGGTGGCTCTCCTTGAGAATCCTTCGATAAATCGTCGGTAGTAGTTGGCCAACCCTAAGAAGGAGCGCAACTCGGTCACAGAGGTAGGGACTCTCCATTCTTGGATCGCCTTTACCTTATCTGTGTCCATACCGATCTGTCCTTGTTCGATCACGTGGCCAAGGAACGTGATCCACTTTTGTGCGAACGCACACTTTTCCTTCTTTACGTATAGCTGATTCTGCCTTAGTTTGTCGAAGACCAACCTGAGATGGATCTGGTGTTCTTTCAGCGTTGGACTATATACCTCTATATCGTCTAGATAGACTACCACAAACTGATCGAGATATTCGTGAAAGACCTGATTCATCATAGTACAGAACGTGGCAGGGGCATTCGTTAATCCAAAAGGCATCACGAGGAATTCAAAAGCCCCATACCTCGTCACACAAGTAGTTTTAGGCTCGTCACCCTCTGCAATACGCACTTGGTAGTAGCCCGACCTGAGATCCAATTTCGTGAAGTATTTAGCTCCGTGTAATTGATCAAACAGGTCGGTTAGGATTGGGAGGGGATACTTTTTGCGAACCGTGACTTTGTTGAGGGCTCTATAGTCAATGCACAGACGCAACGTCTCATCCTTCTTTTTCTGAAACAGCACAGGGGCTCCGAAGGGAGCTTTAGCTGGGCGGATGAACCCAGCGTTTAACAACTCATCTAGCTGCTTTCGGATTTCGGCTAACTCCGGTGGAGCCATCCGGTAAGCATTCTTTGCTGGAGGTTTAGTTCCTAGAATGAGCTCGATTTCGTGGTCAATCCCTCGTCGAGGAGGTAAGGTCTTCGGTAAACTATCTGGCATTATGTCAACATACTCTCTCATGACAACTTGAATTTCAGGTGGGACATCTCTTGTCTCCACCGGCTGTTCGACCATCGGAATGGCCATAAAGGTAGGTTCCTCCCGGTTGAGGCCCTTCTTCAACTGTAACGCGGATATCATCCTTATGCCACCAGGTTGTTTGATGCTAGCTGTGACCACAGTGGGATTATTACTAGTGACAATCATACACTTGGCCAGAGGCATCGGTATGACTTTATGTTCGATGAGGAACTCCATCCCCAGTACAACGTCGAAGTCGTCCATGCGAACTACTACGAAATCGACACTGCCTGTCCACGTCCCTAATTTCAACGTCACTCTTTTAGAAACTCCCACAATGGGTAGAGCTTCGAAGTTGACGGCCTTCATCTTACCCGTATCCTTCTCAATAGTCAATTTCAGTCGGCAGGCTTCCTGTTCTGATATGAAGTTGTGGGTTGCACCCGAATCCACCATGGTGCTCTTTGCAGGGTTACAATTGATCGTAGCATCTACGAACATAAGCCCCTTTTCGGACGTTCCTTTGGGTCCATTGACCCTCTTTTGAATGGCAGATAGGAATTTTAACGCCCCCATTCTAGGTGTTTCTTCGTCTTCTTCCTTCTCACAATCCGTTCCAACTTCAGGTTCATTGCACGACTGAACGGATGCTTGAAGGGCAGTAAGGGCAGCTCAGTGTCGGCATTCAGCTACCCGGTGGGGACCTTTGCACAAGAAGCATGATATCGGCCTTTGAGCGTTTTGACTTTGTGGGTAGGGTCCTCGGGATGGACCAGGATTCGGGCCTTGAGGTCTCTTGTCAGCTCCCCCACTCTTTGGGGTAAAGAGTTTGAACGTCTTGTTTCCCCCAGTGGTGTTTGTAGCATTCTTTTTTGGGTGGGATGGTTCACTGCTATAGTCTAGCAATCTTTCGGCAGAGGCCATGGCGGTGGCAAGGTCTTGTACCCTTTGTTCATAAAGCTTGGTTCGGGCCCACGGTTTCAATCCTTCGATAAAGACGAACACCTTGTCTTTCTCTGACATGTCGCGAATATCCAGCATCACGGCAGAGAATTGTTTCACGTAGTCCCGGATTGTTCCAGTGTGTCGGAGTTCACGTAGCTTCCTTCTAGCCATGAACTCGACATTGTCGGGGAAGAACTGACCCCTCAATTCTTTCTTCAGATCATCCCAGCTATTGATCGTGCATCGACCATTCTGAATGTCGTTGACTTTGGATCTCCACCACAGCTTTGCATCATCAGTAAGATGCATGGTGGCCAAAGTCACTTTCATCTCTTCTGACGTTGTCCCCGTAGCCTTGAAGTACTGTTCTACGTCGAACAGGAAGTTCTCGAGATCTTTTGCGTCTCTATTGCCATTGAATGGTTTGGGCTCTGGGACCTTCAACTTGTTGAACCCCATGTTCGCTTGGTTGGGAGCCTGATTTCCCACGGCTCGCATGGTTAGGTTCACTCTAGTGCTTATTTCAGTCATCTCAGCTCGAAGGGTGTCGATGGTTACTTTGAGGTCTTCTGTCATTTCGTTAAACAATTGCATCATTGCCGAATGTGAGTTGTTTAACTCTCCCATACGTACTTCTATCTGTGTGTTTGGGTTCGTGGAACTATCTCCACATTCGAAGCTACCAGGACGCGTAGCTTTGCTTTCTAGGGTCTCAACCCTCATGGCTATATCTTGTATCGGCAACCCGTCTACACGGGCATTCACTGCGTCTATTTCTCCAAACTTCTCGGAGAATTCATCAACTCGCGCCTCCAGCAGACGAAGGGAGTCTGGGACTTCTCTTAGGTAGAGAAGTTGTTCTTCTATCTCCACCAGTCGGTCGACGTGCGACTTGCTCAGTTGTTTTGTCGCCGCCATGGTTCCGGACTTTTTCGGGTCGAGGAGCTAACTAAGCTCTGATACCACTTGTCACAATCGCACCTTTTCAAAGCAGCTCGAGCGATTGTGCGGCACTTGCTCTAGCTTAAACGAGCAAGTCAGCCGGGAAAAACTGTAAGTTGCGGCAATCTCGGTCGTGGGTCTAACCTCCGCTCACGTTTTAAGAGAAAATTGGTTTTAGAAAACGTGAGAGAGAAAAACAGTTGAAAACATCTTTAAAACAAGCATTGTAGACATTGGATGCAAGAAAGCTTTGATTGCAAGAAAGTATACAACACTTGGTCGGGGGGAGGTTTGATGACTACTTGGTCCCCCCTAAGGTACATTATAAGGCATTTTTGGTGTGGCAGGTGTAGACGTCCTAAGTGGCGAGGAGTCACTCGGTGGCCTACAGGGCCCGTGTGAACTCCGATTGGCTTGAAATTTGGCGTGCTTACATATCTTACTAATACACACCTAGTTCCAAAGCCGCTCGGCCAACTTCCACCTACAACCCCAAAAACCCGATGCAAGAAAATTACACTAGAAAGCTTTAAAGACATGAAAGGAAAGCGAGTGGTGAGGATGGTTTGGACATGCGGCCATGGGTAACACACCCTGGACAAGCATGCCCACAACACGATGCACACAATTATGGTATACTCGTGTGCGACGCACATGATTTTATTGAACTTGTGTGCATTTCATACAATTTTTCCAATTCGTGTGCAATGCACACGAGTTCGGTAGTCCTTATGTCCCCACCATCTTTCCTTTCGACCTCACTTTGTCTCAAACCCTATTTTTCATTTCATCTTCTCTCTCGCTCAATCCAGTGCTGCCTCCGCCTGCTGCCGCCACTCTGTCGCCACCTACGCCTCTGGTATTGTCGCCGAAGGTTTGGCTCTAATTTTTTTTTCAATCTTACTGCTTGCTTTTTTTTCTGTTTTGGAATATAGTGTATTATTTATGTTTGACTTTTGGAATATTTTGTATTAGTAGTGTTTTATTTGAATGTATTTGATTTATTAATATTTTTTTTTTGAACTTAAATATTGAGTGATTTGTAAGTTGGTGGCTTTTTTTTGTTTCTTTTTTTGTAATATGGTGTGTTATTGGTCTATGTTTTTTGGAACATGTCGGATTTTTTTTTGACTATTTTGGTACGACTTTTTTAACTTATATTTTTTGTCATTGTTTTGTACTATTATATGTTATTTATTGGTTGTACAAAAAGTTGACTATTTTTTATTTATTTGCATTTAATTTACTACTTATGAATAAATCAATATCTATGTTATTAATACATTTATTATTAATTTCAGATTAATTGGAAACCATATACTCACGATATTATGAATTTATTGCCTAAATCTTGTCATAATGGTAGAGATATATGGTTAACTGCAAGTTCTCTTATATGTTTTCATATTATCGAGTTTCATCAACAAAATCAGGTCTTACGATAATTTGGGCTAAAACAAACTATTTCATCATGTTGTGATACATACTCACAATTACATTAGTTAGACTTGCGAGGAAAACATGATCATGTTTGGCGACACCAGCATGCAACATATATAACAATGTGGCATCAACGTCGTGATCGATGTGTAACTGGTGATAAAACAGATAGGTCGACTGTCTTGTTTTTTGTGAAACGGTGCTCAGACGAAACTGCTATTTCTTGGCCATTGGATCAGTAAGGGTGTGATTCAGATGGATCAAGAGAGATTAGGTCTTTTGTGAACTATGAAGTGCCAAAGAAGGAGAAAGCAGGCAGTTGTGGTGAAGCCGGATGCTCGAAGCCATTTTAGATACGACAAGACAGCTAAGAAGGAGTACAAAGTTGTCACCTCTAAATATGGTTGAAATTCCACAACTCCGTATGGGCTTGAAGCTAGTGCTCACGTAGAGCTTCTAGAACAATCTCTACATGTGTCAATAGTTTTGAAATTTACCCTATTTCAAATTTATATTATTTTATAATTTATTTTAAATTCGTTATTTCTTTTTCAAATTATATTATTTTAAAAGTTAGCCCTCAAATAAAATAAAAAGAGAAAAATTGTATCAAATAGTAATTCTAATCAAATAAATTTGCCAAAGCGAACATAACTCAGCGGTAATTGACATATACCTCCAATTAGAAGGTTGTGAGTTCGATCTCCAGCCCCCCACGTATTGTACTAAAAGAAAATCAAATAAATTTACCTCGAATTTAAACTCGACCCACACCCATAGAGAACGACGTGCCCTTTTTCGTCGCTTCCCAAAGATTTAGCTGATCATTCATAACTGAGTTAGGGAAAATAAGTTTAGCTCATATTTTTTAAGGAAACATAGTATGTAAAGGGTTTGCAAAAGAAAAATGTGATTTAAGAACGAAAAATGAAGAACAAGCATGAAAACGAGAAGTTTGCAATCCAAGTGAATTTTACCCTTTCTCTCTCGAGCTAAGGGGAGCGAGAGTTCATTCTATTCCACGATAGTGTATGATTACAAGTTTCTCTTAACATAAGAATGTAAATAAGAAGGAGAACAGAGATGGAATTTTATAAATTTGGGTTTCCAAGAGTACACGAAATAAAAATAAGTTGGGAATTTGCTTACAAATAAGAACAATGGCTAATAATTTAAGCTAAGGCAAAGACAATTTAAAGAACTAAGAAATCCTAAATTATACTAAAGAAGAATTCTAAAGAAGCTTCCAAAATGATCAATGAAGGACTGAAGTTTGATGAGAAGTGATGAGTGAATGTTGTAATTTATGGGCAGTATGGAGTTGGTTTGGTAGGTGATCAAAAAAGGTTTTCCACCATAGGCTTCGAACCCCTTTGACTACTCATTCTTCTACACTTGCTTGACATGAGGTTGAGAACTTGTCAAGGCACTTGGGAACTTGAGTTTCATTAAGGGCATAAATTGAAGAAAATAAGCCTGCACACGATGTCTGACTCATTCTTATTCAAACACATTCTTCTACAGTTGCTTGACATGAGGTTGAGAATTTGTCAAGGCACTTGGGAACTTGCGTTTCATTAAGAGCATAAATTGAAGAAAATAAGCCTACACAGGATGTCTGGCGCCTCCTCTGCTCCCTCTACACACAAAGTTTGGTTTTTGTTAATTTTTTTAACTTTAAATATGCTAAACTTGGTATTTGCATAAATAAAACATTGCTAAGCAATTTTCACGAATATAATCTCAATTGGGCACACAAAAAAACCAACACATATTAGATAAAACAAAGCAAAACATTATAAATTTAATATTTTTTAATCTTGTAAACAAGTATAATCATTGATCAAATTGAAAATGCATAGAAATGTGATTATAACAACCGTAAAGTCGAGAATGACCTATATGAAACATTTTTGTGATGAGATTCCCATAATATATTCTAGAAGGTTTATATATTTATATATTGAGCTTAAAAGTTGAGCTTACGTTTACATGAATAACTCATCATATATTATGCTACTAAACTTTTAATAAAATTAATTATGTTATGTGTGATATAAATTAGTATGTAGACTTAAATATCTCAATAAATTGATATAATTTTTTTTTCCGAGTACAACAAGTGGGATAGGAGATTCGAATTCATAAACTCATGGTCAGAAGTCAGAAGCAATATAAACTCTTTTAGAAGAAGACTAGAGATTGGAGGTTTAATCTCATTCTCATCTTTCTTCTACTCAAAAAAATTAGGAAGGAATTACCTAAAAAAATTTAAATAAAATGTTAAAATTAATTAGTTATATGGTAAAATTTATAATATGGGAATCAATTTGATAGGAATGATTCTTACATTATGGTTATCAATACATTAAAAAAATATTATGGTTATCAATAATAGCTGAATAATCATAGTTAATCAATATCTAAATTAATTATTAATTATGTTAACAGACCGTATTTGATTATCATTATTTAAGTTAATCAATAATTTACTATGATATTTAGTTCTTTCTTTGAACTTTGAAGTTCAAATCCTCATACTCTATTTAAAAGAAAAAAAAAAGTTAATCAATGATTTAGATGTTTTTAGAAAAAAAATATTATATTTAAAGTTATTTCAAAAATATTATACTAGTAATTACATTTTTTTAAATAAAAAATAAAATTTAAAAATATTAGGAAAAAACTACACATTTAAATTTCCCAAAAAGATCAACATTATATATATAAATATGTGAAATGTTTATAAACTATTTTTCCAACAAAACTTGCTAAACACAATAAAGATTATATTAAATCCAATTACCTAGAGTGAAAATATAGAATTTAAAAAAATAATAATAATTTGGAAGACCATTTTATATATAATATGAACCAATCCATCTACTTATAAATAAAAATATAATTGAAGGGAGTTATATGAAAAATGTGTAGCGAACCCGAGTCTAGTTCAACTAATTGAGACATGTATTTTCGATTCGAAGTTCGTGTGTTTAAACCCACTAAAAAATATAGTTATCCATTAAATTTCTATAGCAATAATTAAATAACTAAAGCCTTAGTCACATGGCAGGAAAAGGGAGGCGGCCTCAACTCAATAATACATCACAACATAAATAATTTTCTGTCTTTGAATTTTGTGACAAATGATGAGTGTGGTTCCCATTATAATATATAAAGAACCAAAGTTCAAGACACATTGACAACAATCTCTAGATCCAAGACCACAATTCTTATGGTTTATAGAAAAATCAATGAAATTTTATTATCTACCACAACATATAAAAATGCTATATATGTCTCCAATATATATTTATGTATTTATATATGATAATGCATTGGATCACATGAACAATAGATGCATTATTATTTATCTTCTAATTAACTCACCTCATCATGATTTTTTTTCTTTTTAATTTTTTTGTTTTTAAAAATTATGTTGGCTTATTCATAATTCTTTGTAATATTTTTCACCCATTCTATGACAACCATTTGAACTTTTAATCAAATTTAAAAAATAAAACAAGTTTCAATAACTACTTTTAAACATAAATTTCTAAAGACTAATATGTAGCTCAACGGTAATTGGTACCTACTGTTCCTCTCGAAGTTAGAGGTTCGAGATTTAAACTCCTATATCCCACTTTGTTGTACTAAAAACATAAATAAAAGACAAAATAATATTCAAAATAGGATCTTAGTTAATGTGGCCTATCTCGCATGTAATAGATTAGAAACTATTACTGGATATTAAAACTTTGAATTTTATTTTATTTTTTGTGCAGAAAAGGTCAATATGATAATGAGTTAATATTTGAAGATTGTTTTTTTCGGCATGCATGGTAGCCTTTAAAAGACAGTTAATCAACAAAATAATTATTGAGGATGAAAACATGGTCTCAGGTAAGTGAGAAAAGAGAGGAAGATTATCTATACCGTGCATAAGAAATATATATATATATATTAATAAGAACCAAGAATAAAGTCATGCGAGCTTATACTTAAAGTAGACAATATTGTAGTATTGCTTTAACAATAAAAGATGAAATCATCGTCGTAAGACCACCAATTATATCTCAAACGCCAATTACTAGATTGTATGTCAAGAAGCTTCAAAAAATTAATGAAGATAAACTACATGCAACACTTGATAAACATCGTGCATGAAGAAGAGAAAGGAAAGACATCAAGGTTTCAACAAAAGTTTTAGTAGGAGATCATGGAGCTTGAGGAGAACCCAATCTAGTTAGCATGCTTGTCGCAAAGACCTCAAGACTAAAATATTTTTCAAGGGCCATTGTAAACTTCTCTTTGATCATCACACAACCACAAGAAAATTAAGGCCTTTATGCCTATGTCTCAAACCCAATTCCATTCGTGTCTCAGTTGTTACGACACTTCTGGCATGCACGACTGTTGTGAACAGTCTCTCAACCCTACTATAAGAGAGTGGGTTGAAACCCTCGCCAAGTGAGCAAGCAGCTGCGACATGCATATGTTGCCCATGAGGCCATGTCGAAGGCCGATAATAGAAGTGTCGTGATGAAATGTATAAGAATGTGCTAGGATAAGACACGAGCAAGATTACAAGCAAAGGTGATGTCAATGCGGTCGGTGACAAGCTCAACGAGGGCTAATTAGGGCACCTGCCCATCACCCCAAAAATTGGGGTTTCTGATTGAGAATTTGGACCAACGGCTTTAGAGTTAGATGTATATTAGTTAGACATCCAAGCACACTAAATTTCATGCGAATCGAAGTTCAGACGTGCGCTCTATGCTAGCACATATGAGAGCAAGATTGCCTTAAAATATATTAGAGATGGTGACATGGTGTTGGCTCTCCACCACCCCCTAGGCCATGTCAAGACTTAAGTGAGCCACTTGATGGCACATGTGTGTATCATGGCTTGAGCAAGCATTGCAAGATGAGTGTCTTTGGCGACTTACTTTGAGAATGGGAAATTCAAAGATATTATGCGAAGCATGAGTGTGCTAGAATTGTGCCTCGTCCCTTAGGTTAGAGGTTGCACCATAGAGTTGTTGTCTATGACAAAACATTCAAGTGAGATGATGTGCGTGCGAAAGTCGCCATGCCACAATAGTGTCTGGATGGATGGATGGATGTCTGAAATGCTTCAACAAAAGTACAAAAACTGATGAGTTGGTTTTCAGTGAGTGTGCTCGAGCGCGTAGAAATGTTCAATGACACCCTGATGCTCAGGTTGGCATCCTAAAGTACTGATGGGCACCTGATAAGTGAAAAAAAAAAGCAGTCTTGGTCAAATAAGTGACAAGACTCATCCCAATTGCCAGGTTTAGTTCTTCCTCGCTGGATCGACATGAATCATCCCCACAGTACTGCCCGTTAAGCTTGTTACGAACTAGTTTTGCGGCATGAGTGGTCTTAGAAGCCTCTGATGGTCTTGAATAAAGCTAGTTGTGACATAATTAAGTGGTAGAAATCACTTAGTAGTATCGAGTAAGTGTTTTAAGCTATTTTTTACCCTGTTAAAGGTCAAAACTCACCTTGATAAGGTCCTGACTTAGAGCAGGAGCAGGACGGTCGAGTGGCTGAGAACCAAGATGTTGTTATGATGTGACAAAGTGTTTAGAGGGAGGTTGGCCTTGAGCAGAGTCAAGGTTAAGCCGTGGGACTTGGCCTAGAATAGAGGCAAGTCGGCTAGAGTCACAAAAGAGTTGAATGTACGTACGGATGACGTTCATTGTCAGAAGCAAGTCAAGTCGTTATTCGTGTAGTTGCGAACACCCGCTTGAGACTAAGACAATGATGGGTGAGGACATGCTCATGTGTGTGAGTAGTTTGGGTAAATGTTCAAGCATCATCGTGATGCAAGTATAGTGAAACTCGGTCGAAGAAGAAAAGCCTTATCTAAGGTCTAACGAAACCATAAAAGGGCACGAAAAGTATGTTGAGACTAGAGTTCCTTTAAAGCTTGGTCAAAGAAGAAAACTTCACCTAAGGTCTAACGAAGCCACAAAGAACATGAAAAATATGTTGGGACTAGAGTTCCCCTCATGGCGAACAATGATTGAACTAAGAACATGGCGCAACACAATCACAAAAAGTATGACAGTGACGCACAGTACCAAGCAACAATAATACCTCACGCATGCCACCAAGCAAACAACGCCTACGCGACACGCCTGCCACGCATCGCCTATGTGCACTGCCTATCGTCCAGCACATGCACCCCGCTACGCTTGTGAGAACCTCTCAAGGCACGCAGCTGCACCCCATGGCTGCTTAATGCCATCCACACCTGCCCATGCACTTTTTTTTTCCGCTAGATTTTATCTAGTAATCTATTTCCTGAACTTTGTTATTTAGTATTGGAAAGAATTTTTTCAATTATTTAGAATCAATGAATATTTCTTTTAAGATCTTTAAGATTATATTTTAATTTCCTTCTTAGATATGAATTTCCTCATTATTTGTTTTTTCTTCTATAACCACTCTTGCCAAACCTATTTAAAACCTCTTTTTGTGTCCCTAATGGACAAGTTTTTTAGGAATAAAATTAAATCTTTTAGATACTTCATTGTCCAGAGCATTGAAACCACCCTAAATATAACAAAAATTTAATGTGTATTTTAAATTACTTTATCTTTAAGATTATTTTTTTAAAAATACACATTAAATATAACAAAAATCCTGATATTTTAAGGTGATTTAAATAATGTGTTGTGATGTGAAGGGAGTCAAAATTTTCCATGGTTGCATGTGATTGATACAACAATAAAGCCCATTGGTTTATAAGATTGGTCAAAAGGGTTGTGAAAATTAAATAATTATAATTAGTTTAATTAAAGGGATTAGATATAGCAATATTTATTTTAGGTTTAGGTTTCACTAATAATTATTTCATATGTTTGGTTGACAAATAGAAAAAGAAATTTAGGCCCCGTGATCCATTTGCATATGCATGATCTTTTTGTTTATGTATGTAACCCTAAAATGCATCAATCCCATATCATATATTTATAAATACAAAACAAAAACAAAAGTATATATAAAAAAATTAAAGTATTTTCTCTCTCTGAAGCATAAAAAATTAAAGGATTAGTTTTCGGGTGGAGTGAGAATGAGAGGGGATTGATGGGATTCACATGGAAATTTGATCCAACTTTAGATAAATTAGCAGAGAATAGATTTATTCAACATACATATTCAATCAAGTCACCCACATGGAATTTATTATATTACTATTACTTTGTATGTTAATATATGAGCTTTTTTCTTAATTGAATTTTGTTGTGAGATTGGAGTATTATATGTTTTTTGTAAAAAAAACCAATAAAGTTGGGTGTTTGATGATGTTTTTGTTATCATTATTATTGTTATTTTGGATTAAGCTTTGAGAGATTCCTTATGCATAAGATCAAACTAATAACTAGTCTATTCAATGACAACTAATAACTAGTCTATTCAATGACAAAGCTGACAATTGTTAAAGTGAATATAATTCAAGGTTTGACATATATTTCTAACTAAGAGGTTGTGAGTTTGAATCTCCATCCGTACGAAAAAAAACAGTGTTGACAACTGATTGACGAAGAGAGATTTTACTTTGAAAAAGTAGGAGGGAGGATTAGATTTTACCATGGGGAGTTGGGAGAAATGGTTATTAATGATCCCACTTCATTGTTTAGCATTCTTTTTATTATTTACTTTTTGTTTTTTATTTGTGCTCTCAATTACAATTTTTTTTAATTCTCCTTGTTAAAAAAAATTAAAATTTGAATCAAATTTTAAAAGGGTTGTTTTTAGAATTTAGGTAGGATAGTATTTAAAATAATGCACATTAAATAAACAAATCAGTTGATAGACTTTATTTCTTAAAAAAAATTTAAAAACATAATTGTTCTATGAAATTATCCTAACTATTTAATAATGTCATGATTATGACGCAAAAAGTTATTTGAATTTTGAACCATCTAGAAATCAATAATCTAATGGAAACTAGTTTTATTTATATTTATAGTGAAATTAAAATAATTTTTATGATATTTTTATCAATGAACAACATGTGAACCCTACGAAAGTCTTAGGAAAAAAAAACTATATTTCTATATTTCTTCTTGTAATCACATGCCTACAAGAGTATAGGGAGGTGGAAAATGTTTATAGCCTAAAGGTCTAATTAATTAAGGAGTCTTGTCTATTGAGACCTTATAATCAAAGACTCTATGATAATATAGCCTACCTATATATTATTAAAAAAATAATGGAAATAGTTATATATGTCATAGTGCATAAATAAATAGTCAATGACCATTGAAAAATATAATTGGAGAATTTGATTATTCTAATATGACTAAAATATCCTTTAAGCATAATATAAGGAAATCTGATAAGCAAAGAAATAGAAGTAGGGGAAAATAGAGAAGTGAAAAAGCAAAGAAAAAGAAAAATAGAATGTATGAGAAAGTATTAAAAGAGAATAGAAATCAATTAACATAACTAACGTAACTATAGTATATATTGTAAAAAAATCTTAGTAAGTAGAAACTTAGCGGTAGTAAATAATAGTAAAGTAAGTTACATTATATCATATATAAACAAACAAAAGACAATGTTGAATTGGAAGAAGGCTGACGATTCCAGTATTAGTTTGATTGTTCAAGAAATTTTGCTTCTTCATTAAGTGTCTATTATGCAATAATTTGGCACATGCAACGGCTATATTTTTGCTGGGGAGAATGGAGTTATTTGGGTTTAGCAGTGTCAGATGTTGTGTGTGATATGTATGAAGATGAATTTTTTTTTTTTAGAGCAGGTCTCGCATGTTTGAAGAGTCTATTTTGTTGTAATGTTTTGTTTCTGTCTATTTTTTGGTTTGGTTTGTTTTGTGTTTCTGTAAAAAGAGATTGACAAACAAAACAGAATAATATGGTACATGTTATGAGTGAAATTATCTTACCAAGCTCACATGAATTGGAGTTAAAAAAGCGACATGAGTCAAGTCACTCGGGCCGGACCCACCCAACCAAACTAAACACGAGCTGACCCAAACCTGGTCGAGCTAGTCACCCAAAACAACAATTATATGTGTTGGACTTAGCATCCCATCATTGTATGGATTTCTTTGTTTGCAGATATACTCGCTCCAGCTAGATCTATCCATGTTGGAGATCAGATCCAAATTTCTACATCAAAATTGGCGTTGTCTGTAGGGAGAATTTGGAAAAAAGAGACAGACAAAGGTCTAAGAAGGCCTTTGCTCTGGAAGCTGGAGAGTTGTACTCCACGAGCTTACTCAAGTCAAGCCTGAAGATCGAATTCACTAAGGAGGAGGCTGCAAGTATTCATCAACCTCACAATGATGCCTTGATGGTGGCCCTTACCATAGCCAACATCAAGGTGTATCATATTCTAGTAGATGTCAATAGCTCTGTTAACATGCTTTCCTTAACCACCTTTGACGCTATGAAGCTAGGGAGTTGGAGTAATATGTGCCTTTGGTCGAGTTCAAAGGTGAATAGTTCATCCTCGAAGAAAGCATTGAGCTCCTAGTGACTTTTTTAGAAGTATCTAACTGGTGGAATTCCTTGTTGTGGACTACGCCTTTGCTTATAATGCAATCCTAGGAAGGTTGACCCTCCATAATATAATCTCCCTGTTGTTCCGTCTACTTACCACCAGGTAATGAAATTCTTAATGCCCTAAGGAGTTGGAGTGATCAAAAGAGATCAGCGAGTTTCCTGTGAAATGCTATTGTATTGGCCTAAAAGGGATTGAGTCGGTCCACACTATCTGTTTGGTACCATTATTGGAGGATAAGCTAGTCTCCAACGAAGGAGAGGGCTGACCTGAGCTCTAATGGCAACAACTTTAAAAGATGTTAACAAGCTCAAGTGGAGACGAGCGCTCACCAAGGACTAAAGCCTATCCATTCATATCTAAAGAGTGACGGGTCATCATTCATGAAATTCTAAGTTTATCTCTTTTTCATGTAAATTCTAGTAGATCTCTATCACGTCAGTATCCCCTAAAATGAGAGCAAAACGAGAATAATAGCAATAAAGTCAACTAAGTTGACATCCAAACCAATATAGCTGAAAAGATCTCATTAAGAACTTGGCCTCGAAAAAGGTAAGATCAAAGCCCGAGGCCTAAGAAATCAATTAGACCTCGTGGAAGACTTGGTCGATGCGAAGGCAAAATTGACCACCCCAAATCGACACAACCAAGTAGACCTCATTTAGGACCTGACCTTGAAGGATGTACTGTTGAAGCTCCCGAGCCTAAACAATCAAGTAGACCTTGTGGAGGACTTATTTGAGGTGAAGGCAAAAATTGATCACCCTAAAAACCGACATAGTCAAGTAGACCTCATCGAAGACTCGACCCTAGAGGAGGTAAGATCGAAATGTTCAGGCCTAAGCAATATAGACCTCCTGGAGGACTTAGTCTAGGCAATGGGAAAATTGACCACCCTCACGCTAATATAGTTGAGCAAACTTTATTGAGAACTCGAGATCAAGTAGAACTTGTCAAGGAATTGGACGAGGCAGAGGCAAAATTGACCACCCTCAAATGGATATAACCGAGTAAACCTCATTGAGGACTTAATCCCAGAGGAGGTAAGGTCGAAGCTTTTTACTCCTAAGTGATCAAGTACACCTCATGAAAGACTTGGTCCAAACAAAGGCAAAATCGACCACCCATGAATAAGTCTAAAACATGAGAAGAAATCCCCTAGCCTAGTGCCGATGAGATCGAGTCCTGACCGTCAACCATAACCTTAGGTTTGCAGGTCCAAGAGGGCTGACCCAAGCCCCGGATTGCGGTTGTCGACTCGAGAAAAGTTCTGTGGAGGTCGAAACGACCCCAACTAGGGTTGAGGAGAACGAACCGACCACCCAAGCCCTTGAGCCGAGGCGAAGACAAGCAAAACCGAGCATAAGAGAATATAGATAGACAAGTTGAATGCTCAAGTAGGTGGAGGAGACCTCAGAGGCAAAAGTTTGGGCTAGAAGCGCACACAAGGAAGTTTGGAGCGCCTCAAGCAGTTTAAATGGCCGAAAGTTTTTTTTTTCCCTCCTATTTTCTTCTTCTTCTTTATTATTCTGGCATGGCTAAAGCAAGTGGTGGTGAATAGGAAAAAAAAAAAACTATGTTCCTCTCTCTCATAAAATTATTCTTAACTTAACAATGTCTTTGCTCCTAGCGAAACACTAAATTCGTCGGAATTGATTTTATCTCCAATTGATTTATTTCCAATATTTTTTTTTATAAATCATCACCATGTAGAGAGGTTTAAGTTTTTATTCCAAGAAAAACGTTTTTGTTAAAGGAGAAGTTACAGATTAAAAGAAGGAAAGTGAGAAGAAATTAGTAGAAAATTAATTTCAATGTCTACAGTACATCAGAAAGGGCATAAATAAATCATTATTATTTTTTAAAAACAGACTCAAACTTCTAAAACAAAATTAAAAAAAAAAACTTGGAGGCACAAAAATAATAAAGAAATGAATGATAATATTATTAATGAGGAGACTTGATTTTTTTTACCAAATTTACTAAACCAAATTATGGTTTTACAAACAAAAAAATTAATTTTACTAACCAGATTTTATTTGAAAAAACAAAAAGAAAATACATATTTAAACAAAATACCTTTTTTAGTTTTTTTTATAAAGCACAAATGAATAAAAAAAAATGTTTGTCATAAAATTTCCACGAAAATTCTAGAAAGAAAATTAAAGAATCGCAAGTTACTTGATGCATAGAAAAATGAACAATATGCAACCATTACCCAACCGCAATTGCCAATTTGAGCCTAGCTCTTAAGTGTCTCGCCAACTAAAAGACTATGTGATCGAACCTCCACATATTATTGTACTGAACAAAAATAGAAAACATAATCACAATTATAAATAAAAAAAAAATAAGGGAAATTATACTAAAGGGTATAAAATAAATATGTATTTATAAAAATATCATTATTTTTTTCTTTTTCAAAAATATCACAAATGTGAGTTTTAGTTGGTTTCATGTGATTGTATAAATTTACAAATATCATTTTTCTAAAAGTTTAAACCCATATTCTTTTTGTACTATTTTCGTAATTTTATCTTTTCAAATTGAGGTCGCATGTATAACCGACAATAATTTCTCTAAACGAACCCAATATGATTAAAGTGGATTTTCCAAATTATCCATGGGCTAACCATATGCCATGGGTCATATGCCAAGTACATATTTAACATGGACTATCCATGAGTCATGGCCCATGGGCCCTAACTTATTGTACTAGGATTTCCTTGTGGAACTTTCACTATAACATTTTTTTTTTTGAAACACACTATAACAATTGTTACCTTCCATATCAGTTGGTAGTTTGTAAATAATGACGGTTTAGACTATAATGTCAATTTTCAAAAGATGGATCTGTAATGTTAGTTAGAGATACGATGTCAATTGACAGACGAAATTGATTATCCAAAAAAAATTAGAAGGTTTGGGATACGATGTCGGTTGACAAGCGACATTGAATGTCAAAAAAATAAATAAATAATGAAAAGGTGTACGCTATGATGTCGGTTTGGAGAAAAAACAAAAACAAAAAAGCACGACCCCTTAATTTGAAAAACATCGTACTTTAATGTCAGTCCATAATCGACATTAAATATGGAAATAAGATGTCAATCGAAATGCAACCTCAAAAATTGAAAAATAAAAAAATAAAGAAATGCGTCCAGACTCGAAACGACGTCGTTTCGAAAATGAATCCAAACAACATTGTTTGCTTTAAGGCGACAACACACGTGTGTGAGGACATTAAACAATGTCGTTTCAGGTGAGGTTAAAGCGCACGTCATGTTTAATTGAAACAATGTCGTTGTCGCAACGTCATCGAGATGCACAACGGCAGACGTCATCCCTTAAAGGGTCTCTTTCGAGATAAGGGTTTGGAGTTGCCACCAATTATCTACGAGGTGTGATTGGTCACCGATTTAAAAATCACTTGGTCTGCGAAAAACAAAGTTTTGGTTCGGGAATCGATTAATCGTAAGAAAGTTCGAAAACGGTTAGCAAATTTTGTCAGAAATGATCTATTATATTATTTGGTCCAAAATAAAATATTTTTGTGTTTTTATTTAAATGTCTCATATTTTATCAATTCATACTTTATTATAAAATATCAACTAATAATTATGAGTGACACAAATACCATTAAAAATTTTATAATCTCGAACATATTAGAAGGTTCCAATTTCTATTATTGGAGTTTTTGAAATAATTATTTAGTAAAAATATTAATAAATAAAAAATAATTGTTATTTTAAGGCACACAAGAGTTTGAACCTATATCATGGATATTAACACCAAAACCCTTGCCACCGTCCAAACACTCTAGGACCTAGACTTAATTTATTTAAAACAAAAAATCTTTTTATTTATTTTTTAAAACAATATTTTAGAAATAGAATCCTACTTTCTTTAAAACTTTTTATTTCTCTTTCTAAAAACTTTACTTTAAAAATAATTTATTTTTTTTCAAAAGACTAATTTAAAACAAACTCAATTTAAAATTCACCTTTCAGTTAAAAAAAGAATTGATTTTTTTTAAATAGATTTTATTTACTACAATATTTGATTTACCACTCTCAAAACTAAATTAGTTAAAAGCTTATTTGGTAAGATTTCATTTTATATATTTTTTAAAATAAAAAGACTTATTTTTACTTTTTGCTAAATTCGTTTTAATAAGTTAAAAAAGATGGTAGATTTGAAAACTCTCTTTGATTAATCAAATTTTCACATTTTTTATTTACCTTCAAATTTAAAACAAATTTTTATTTATTTTGAAATTTTTTTAAAAAAAGAAAACTCAATTTTGATTTTTAAAACAAAATAAATTTTTTAAAACAAAATTATTTTATTTATTTTCCTTTAGGTAACAAAAATATTTTCAAAAAACTATTTTCCTCTTCTTTTTAAAAGAAATTATTTAGACAAACTTTACTGTGAAACAAAATCCTTTAATTTAAAAAAAAAACTTTCATTTACTTTATTTAAAAAAAAAGAAAGAAAAAAAATACTCTCTTTATATTTTTTTGAATAAATTTTACTGCAAAATCTTTATTTAAATTTCAAAACTTATTTAAAATTTGCTTTCTTAAAAGAAAAAAAAATTCTTTTCTGAAAAACACACGATAAGGAAAAAAATGTACGTGCGATACATTATTTGCACAGAAGTTCTGTACACCGGGTTCGTGGACGTGTTGTTGCACGAAAGGATCGATAGAAGGTCATTGGAAGTTGCTACCGTTGCTAGTTAGTCTCATTCACGCTGTCGACCCGCTGCTGCTGCCGGAGTTTGTAGTTGTTGGGTGTCGTGGGTAGTTTTTTAGGGGATGATAAAGATGAAAGAAGAAAAGATGGACAAAAAAGAAGAGATGGAGGAAGAAGATGGAGTTGGGTTAATGCGTGAGGGAGGAAAAAAAAGTTTTATTCAAAAACTTTTTTCCCATTTTTACATTTACCTTCTTCTTTTCTTCCCTACTCTATAGGTGTGTCTGTCTTGTGTGTTCTCCCCCTCTTAAACATGCATAAACTCAACAATAAGAAAGTGATGAGTCAAATGAAGACTAGAAAAAAGTAAGAAAAGAAACCCATATGGGTTTTTTACGAGGAAAAGATCAAACATAATAAATGAAGACAAAATTTTTTTAATTTAAAACAATTTCTTTTTTTTTAATAAAATCTTTTCATTTTCTTATTAATCTTTTTTAATAAAATCCAACTTTTTTAATTTAAATAAAATATTACCCTAAAAACAATAATAAAGTAAACTCTCTCTCTTTTTTTTATCGAAAATATTTAAAAATAAAAATAATAACAAAACTAAGCCGGACCAAATACGGTATCTACAGCTTGTTCCCCTTTGTGTATTCTTGCAGAACTAAAAGGATAGATAAGACAAAAAAACAAAGTATTTGAGAGGTAGAAATTTATTCAAAGAAGACAAGATAGAGACAGACCCAACTTGACACTAGGCGAGATGAAAACATGCAAAAGGGTCTACACTAGACACAAGTCTCGACCTCAATCTTGGATCGGGTTTGATTTAACCGAAAGATAAAATGCAACGGACTTGGCTTTAACATAGGCTTCGACATGGATTTGAATTGGGTTCGATTTAACCAAAGATAAGATGGAACGGATCTTGCTTTAACATAGGCTTCGACCTTGATTTGGATTGGGTTCGATTTAACCGAAAGATAAAATGCAACGAACCTGACTTTAACAGAGGCTTAAACCTCTACTTAGATCGAGTTCCATTTAACCGAAAGATAAAATGCAACAAACTTGGCTCTAACACGGGCTTCAACATCGATTTGGATCGGGTTCGATTTAATCAAAACATAAAATGCAATGGACTAACTTTAACACAGGCTTCGACCTCGACTTGGATCAAGTTCGATTTAATCAAAAGGTAAAATGTAACGGACCTCGCTTTAACACTGGCTTCGACCTCGATTTGGATCGGATTTGATTTAACCGACCGAATAAAAAGCAACGGGCCTGACTTTTACACAGGTTTCGATCTCGATTTGGATTGGGTTCGATTTAATCGAAGATAAGATGGAGAAGACTTGGCTTCAACACAGGCTTCGACCGTGATCTTGAGTCGGGTTCGATTTAACCAAACGAACAAAAAGCAACGGACCTTGCTTTTACACAGGCTTCGACCTCGACCTGGATCAGGTTCGATTTAGCTGATAGATAAAATGCAACGGACCTGGCTTTAACACAGGCTTCGACCTAGATTTGGATCGGGTTCGATTTAACCAAAGATAAGATGGAGCGAACCTAGCTTCAACACGGGCTTCGACCTTAATCTTGGATCAGGTTCGATTTAACCGAATAAGAAAATGCAATGGACCTGGCTTTAACACAAGCTTCGACCTTGACTTCGATCGAGTTCGATTTAACCGAAGATAAAGTGCAACAGACCTAGCTTTAACATAGGTTTCGACCTCGACTTGGATCAGGTTAGATTTGATCGAGAGAGAAAATAGAACGGATCTGGTTTTAACACAAGCTTCGACCTCAACTTAGATCGCGTTCGATTTAACCAAAGATAAAATGCAATGGACGTAGCTTTAACACAGGCTTCGACCTCGACTTGGATCAAGTTAGATTTGACCAAAAGAGAAAATACAACGAACCTGGATTTAACACAGGCTTCGACCTCGACTTGGATAGGGTTTGATTTAAATGAAAAAGAAAATACAACGATTCTAGCTTTAACACAGGCTTCGACCACAACTTGGATCGAGTTCGATTTAATTGAAATAGAAAATGTGATTACGCTTGTTTACATGCGTAAAAAGAAGGTTTTAGATGCTGTTTTTACTATGTTTCAGCTTTGTTTCGGATTTTTCTCGGTCGTTTGAGTTCCAATTCGTGCAAATTCATATATTATGGTTTGTGGTTGGCTTATATTGTATTTATGACATTTTAGGACCATTTGGGAGTGGAAATTAATCAAAAGAAGCAAAAAGACGAAAAAAACATCATGGGAGGCGTCAGGCGCCTGCGTGCCTGCAGAAAAACAGTTTTTCTTCCAACTTTGCCCTTAATGAAACGCGTCTTCCAATGCGTTTTGGTGGTTCCAACCGATGCATACGTGTAGAAGAAGTGTTCCACTATCAGTTTTAGCACGATTTGGTCAGTCAAAAGAGTTGGAAATGGGTGATTCACTATCGTTTTAGGACCTACCTAACCAATTCTGCACAGCTATAAATTCCAGCAACTTCTCCACCAAAATCATCAAGGCTTGCTTCCTTCTCTTGATCATTTTTAGTGTTTCTTTGTTGCTTTCTAAGTACTTTTGAGTTGCTTTCATTAGTTGCTTTTGGTTTTTAAATCTCGAGTACTTTACATTCCTTTATTGAGCTTTGTTTTGTTTCCATTTGTATTTAGTTATTTTCTACTTATTCAAATATATAAAAATCTAGCACTTTGCTTATCTTCCCTTTGCCTTTACTTTATTTTTAGTTAAGAGAGTTGTATTTTTGGAGGAAACAGCACGTGACAGTCCCCCTTGCTTGAAAGAGAAGGGCGAAGCTCTCAATCCCGATAAAAACTCTCCGTTAGTTAACTTTTGTTTTTCACACATGCATTCCACATTCAACCATTTTACTTGCTGTATTTTCTTCAATATGTCTTTCTAAATTCCCGTCTCTAGCCCGGTTATGGATAGTTAGCCTTTTATGTCTAAAAAGGGTTGCTAAGAAGTAGTGTTTTTGCTTTCCATTCATTGCTCAACATGTTTTCCCAAAAAGTTAGGATTTAGAGAAGGCCACTGTAAGTCTTAACAAGTCAATACTGAAAAGGTTGCTTATTTGCATTGTTGAGTGGTTAAACCGAGGAGAGGAGCGCCTTAGACATAAGGGTTCCGCTTAAGTAGCCTAGACATAGAACCTTAACCCGAGGTTGCGACTATTTCCATCCTAAAACTAAGATATATCTCATAATAGACATATTAGGGAATGTCTTAGGACTTTGAACTTGTTTAGACATAAGTCAAGTGAGAAGCGTAGTCGTTGGTTTCTAAAGTAAAATGCATATTGTCCTTAGCATGTCCTTGATTCTTTGTTGGCTAAATTGAAGTAATTCGGGCTAGGTTTTATCATTATAAGTCCAAATCACAAATCCAAAACCATTATTTGTGACCACTTCCCATTTTACAAGAATCACTCATTCCAACATTCACTATTCTTTAAAACTTTAGAGTTTGGAAATTGTTTAGAAGTCCTTGAGGATCAATACTTGGATACTCCATCCATTTTATATTACTCTGACAGGTGTGCGCTTGCATCTATATAATTGTTACCACGCTTAGTGCGTGCGTTCAGCAAACCATCGGTCAAAATGCAACGGGCTTGGCTTTACACAGGCTTCGACCTCGACTTGGATCGGGTTCGATTTAACCGAAAAGGTTACGTTTGATCTAAAAAATGACTAACCTTGCGAACGACTCGGACGGAAGGATGACCTAAAGGATGAGCTGAAACGTGCTGAGTAGGAGACTTACAAGAGAAAACACTCTGACGCCCAAGTTAGGAAGAATCCGAGCTGTATTCAAGAGAAAATACAGTGTTCGCGTACCTGGGATAGAGGCAAATGGTTTCAATATATAGGTAAGGTCTCCAATAGGATTCCCGACAAGGCTTCAACGGCTTTTTAACGTAAGTGTGAATCACGGCGTGCTCTCATGGAGTTTGTCGGAATATGTGGCTGAGCAAGACACATCTAGGTTGGTTCGACCAAAGAATTGGAACGGAACTAAAGGAGATCTTGGTCGGCTTGGTCATAAGGGGTGTCAACTCGGTAGATAGTCGAAATACTGAGGTGATAAAACTTGGCTTCACAGACTTAATGCCACGCGTGTTTTTCCCTTCCAATAAGAATGTGCCACGTATGAGGTAAAAACCACCTCCGAGAGATTAAAATAAAATTTCCAGAGAATGCTGAAGTTATTTGATTTATTAGGAAGTTCTTTGACCTGAGTGTAACCTAAAAATCCTCCTAAACTTTCCTAAATGCATGAGATGCGCATTAGATGCATGATGATAAGACTAACGAAAACTACGTGTCATGTAAATGCGAACTTTCAATGGTAGTATGCAGTCGTTATCGTAAATGATGTTTACAAGAATTGATAGGTGCATCTACAAATGTGCACTCCTCCAATGTCATGAATGACAAATGATGCTCACTTTTATTTTTCATTTATTTTTTTATCACTTGAAGAATGATAACTCATTGACAATGTGTGACAGCATATGATCTGAGTTTTATTTAGCTTAACCAATGAATTTGACCCTCAATGCATGATGTAATAATGTATATACTTACTGAAGCTAGATGGATGCAATATGTATGTATGATACTCATTTTTGTTTTGGCTCAAACAATAGAATCGACTATGAATGCACAATTCATATTTATGCATGATATCCATATTTACTTTGACACAACTAATGAATGTAACTCCGAATGCATAGCACATATGCTAGCGCTAGATGAATGTGTGATATTCATATTTTCAATATCTAACCATGATATGAAAACGATTTATTTTTTAAAGAATATATATGCAAGTGATGTGAATGCATGATTTGTGAAAATATGGTTGAGAGAACAAAACATTTTTCCATATTTAGTAAAGATATTGTCCTTTGTCTACTCTCACCCTTCTTATTAAGCAGATATTTAACAAACAATCAAATGAAAAAAAAAATAATGTCGATATTGGAGGAAACCTGTCAACTCTTTTTCTTTTTCTTTTTCTTTTCCTTTTGCTTGTCTTTTTTATTTTTTATTTTTTATATTTTAATGAATGTCTTCACTTGATAAGAGATATACACCACCAAGGTAATTTCTCAATCATATTAGATTTGGTGGGAGATTCTTTTTTATATGTATCTCATGTGCTAGTTTAGAGAACTATCAAAAGTAATTCATAGCATTGTACATCTAGCTTGATTAAACTACTTCATAAACTCAACCTTGTAACTGATAAGAAGGTCGGATACAAGAAAACGAATTTGACATTAGGAACAATAGAGGATGGAAATCGTGATTTTGCAATAAAGCTTAACAATGAATAAAAGTCGGTGGACTTCCAAAGAAAGTGAAAATAAACGTACATGGATATTTTTGTCAAACCTCTTGAACAATAAGAGACTGGAGATTTATTATTATTATTATTATTTTATTTTTATTTTTATTTTTGAAGCTTTGGTAAGAGATTATGATCAATTGAATAGAAGAGTAAAAAAAATGTTCCAATTTCTTTAGATAAGTAACCTTGAAAACGATTGAGTGCAGGGGAGGTGTTAGCACCCTACGATACCCAATTGAAAACGATTACCAAATTTTGTCAAAAATTATCTTATTTTATTATTTGGTCCAAAAGAAAATATTTTTGTGTTTTTATTTAAATGTCTCATATTTTATCAATTCATACTTTATTATAAAATGTGAACTAATAATTACGAGCGGCACAAAAGCCATTAGAATTTTTTATCACCTCGAAAATATTGGAAGGTTCCAATTTCCGTCATTGGAGTTTTTGAACTAATAATTATTTAGTAAAAAAAATGATAAATAAAAAATCATTCGTGGTTTAAGGCACACAAGGCTTGAACCTAGATCATGGATGTTAACACTTACCACGTGCCAACACCTTAGGATGTAAACGTAATTTATTTAAAAAAACATAATTTTTTATTTATTTTCTAAAACCTTATTTTAAAAACAAAATTTTACTTTCTTTAAAACTTTTTATTTGCCTTTCTAAAAACTTTACTTTAAAAAGATTTTTCTTTTAAGACTAAACTTCGTTAATTTAAAAGAAACTCAATTTAAAATTCACCTTTATCTAAAAAGACTTTGATTTTTTTTAAATAGATTTCATTTACCACAATATTTGATTTACCACTCTCAATTAAACTAATATAAGTTAAAAGCTTATTTTGAAAGATTTCATTATATATATATTTTTTAATTAAAAGACTTTATCTTTTACTCTTTGCCAAATTCGTTTTAATAAGTTTAAAACGATGGAAAATTTGAAAACTCTCCTTTAACACTTTAATTAATCAAATTTTCACATTAAATAAAAAAAAAAGCTCGTCTTTTTATTTACCTTCAAATTTAAATAAATTTTTATTTATTTTACAATTTTTTTTAAAGAAAACTCATTTTGATTTTTAAAACATATTTATTTTCAATATCTTTTACTCTTCTTTTAAAAGAAATTATTTAGAAAAACTTTACTTTTGAAACAAAATTCTTTATTAAAAAAAAACTTTCATATACTTTATTAAAAAAAAATACTATCTTTCTTTTTTTTAATAAATTTTACTACAAAATTTTTATTTAAATTTCAAAACTTATTTTAGATTTACTTTCTTAAAAAGAAAAAGAAAAAAAATCTTTTATGAAAAACGCACGATAAGAAAAAAAAAGGTATAATGCGATACTTTATTTGCACAGAAGTTCTTTACGCTGGGTTCGTGGACGTGTTGTTGCAGGAAAGGATCGACAGAAGGTCGCCGGAAGTTGCTGTCGCCGCTGGTCTCATTCATAATGCCAGCCTGTTGCTACTACCGGAGTTTGTGGTTGTTGGGTGTCGTGGGTGGTTTTTGGGAGGAATATAAAGGTGAAAGAAGAAAAAAAATTAAGGAAGAAGAAAAGTTGGAGGAAGAAGATGGATTTTGGTTTATGTACGAGAGAAAGAAAAAAAGTTTTATTCAAAAACTTCTTTCCCTTTTTACATTTACCTTCTTCTTTTCTTCCTCACTCTTTGTACGTGTGTATCTATTTTGTGTTTTTCCTTTCTGTGCGTTCTTCCCCTCTTAAATATGTATAAACTCAACAGTAACAAATGGGTGAGTCAAATGAAGATTAGAGAAAAGTAAGGAAAGAAAGCCATGTTTTACAAGGAAAAAATCAAACAGAATAAATAAAGAAAAAACAGTATCTTTTTTTTATTTAAAACAATTTTTTTTAATAAAAGATTTTCATTTTCTTATAAATCCCTTTAAATAAAATCCAACTTTTTTTAATTTAAATAAAACTTTACCTTAAAAGCAATAATAAAGTAATAGAAAAAATACATTTTTGGTCCCTGAGATTTGGAGTAGGTGTTTATTTGATCCCTGAAGTTTCAAAAAACGAGTATTTTTTGTCCCTCAAGTTTGAGAAATGGTTCTAAATGGTCCATAAGTTAGTTTGACTGTTAATGGACTAATGTTAGATGACCTGTTCAGTTAAATTGATGATTTTATGTTGATGATTTGGCAAATATATTAATTTAATATTTTCTTTGATGATGACTGGACATTTTTGTTTTCTTTTTAATTATTTTCATCGTTTCGTCTTCTTTTTCCTCTTTAGTGAAGCTCACCATCGGCCGCTGGCAATTGTCTCCCTCGTCTACAGCTGTTGCTGCTGCGACCAACCTCTAAAGAGCTTTGCCATCCTATTTCAAAGGGGCAATGAATGAGAGAGGTGATCTCTCCCTTTTCATTTGTTCCAAATCTGGAATGCAAATCTAGAATGAAAGAGAGAGAAAGAGCTTCCTCTCTCTCCATCAATCTCACAGCATAAGAAAGAACCTCTAAAAATGGCGTTATAGTTTTTTCTTTCACTTTTTGTTTTGCAATTTTTAAATGTGAATTGGAGAAAGAGTGAATACAAGGATTTGGGAAGAAACACACACAAATTTGAATCTAAATTCAGAAATTGAAATAAATTTGTCAATCCAGATTTGTAAATTATTCAGAGTTTAGAAATTTTAATGATTTGATGAACTCAGAAAGCAAAACAAATAATGAAGAATACAGTTTTATGATTTTACTCTTTGACCTCCTCATAAACCCCAAAGCTACAATTGCTTCAACGGGGATTTTAATTCAAACCACTTATAATCTACCATCTTCCATCAGCCTTGGGGTTTCCATGAGAACGAACTCGGCACAAATCGTCGTCGAGAATTTCTGGAGCAACCAATTTGGTTCAAATTTATCTCAGCAACAATCTCTTATCCGGTCCAATTATCTCAGAAATTGGGTATCTGATTTGGCTTAATTTGCTGCTTTTGCAAGGAAATCACCAGAATCAACTTTGATCCAAGAGAGATAATCAAATTGATGGTGGACAAGAACATTGTGGGTCGCAGCGGGTCCGGAATGGGGTACAAAATAGAACTAAGTAGCGGGGAAATCGTGGTGGTGAAAAAGTTGTGGAGCCGGAAGAGGAAAGATAGTGTGTCGGATCTGAGCAGTTGCATCTTGACAAGGAGCTGAAAAAGGAAGTGGAGACATTGGGGAGTATAAGGCACAAGAAAATAGTGAAGTGGTACTACTACTTCTCGAGCTCATCGAAGTTTGACAGAGGCAGTGACAGCTGAGGCAAGGGAGACGATTGCCGGCGACCGGTGGTGAGTTTCATTTGAGAGAAAAAGAAGACGAAACGATGAAAATAATTAAAAATAAAACAAAAAAGTCCAGCCATCATAAAAGAAAATATTAAATTAATATATTTGTCAAATCATCAACATACATTCATCAATTTAACTGACACGTCATTTAAACATCAGCCAATTAACAGTCAAACTGACTTAGGGAACATTTAGAGCCATTTTTCAAACTTGAAGGACCAAAAAAACGCTCATTTTGAGACTTTGGGGATCAAATAGACACTTACTCTAAATCTAAATGACTAAAAGTGTATTTTTTCCTAAAAGTAAATTCTTTTTAATGAAAATATTTAAATCTCAATAACATTGTTTTGATTTAGAATTTAAAACGTTCCAACTTATTAAAATGACATTGTTTTAAAATCTGCTTTTTTCTCCCCTCTTTTCTTCCCCATGTGGGGGCAGATGAATTCGCCCTAATTTCTTCGAAAACTTCAACTTTTTCTTCTCCTACCACCTTCTTTGAGTTGTAATTTCAACCCCACATACATCCCACTTCACGAAAAAGACTTTGTCGTATTCAGAAGGAGCTTTATTGTACTACCCACGAGGCTTTCACGAGGTAAGTATGTGTCTACAGCCCTATTTTTTATAGTTATGGTCAATTTTCTCTTGTTTTTATGTATTTTTGTATATATTTTGATCTTTGATTGTGATTAAAGATTCTTGTAGGTCTGATTTTGTAATATTTGGTAGTTTTCATGTCTGATTTTGTTATCCTTGATGGTTTATATGTATGATTTTGTTGCATTTGGTGATTTTTATGTTCATTTTTGCATCTGCATCCCAATGTTTGGGCGGCACAAACTGTTAAGAACAAAAAATAATTAAACTGCTGTAAAAGGCATGGTTAATTACAAAATTACTATGCAAATGCAACAAAGAGCGGAACATATTTACAAGAAAGTTTCTTTGAGCTTTTACTTATACATCTTATGAAATATTATTTGTTTAGTAATTATTCATTACTTTTAACCAATCCTCATGGGAGTTATGACCTCAAGAAAAATAGTATAATTAGATATAATAATGTATATGATAAAATATGTTTTATTGACTGGGTGTGTGAAGTATATATCATTGTTTTCCCGAATTTTTATCTCTTAAATTAATATTACTTTTATCTATTTACTATAAGTATATAAGTTTATCCATGATTGTTTCAGTATTATAATGGTTTGATTGTGTAGTGGAGCTTATAAAAGTATTAGTGTAGAATAGTTGAAAATAAAGATTATTGCACTCTTTTTTTTTGTTGAAAATGATTTGATACATCGTGTTTTATAGGTATTCTGCATATACAAGATTTTATTAATATTCTTGTTGCAGTTTTTTGTATAAACAATGTCGGTTTAGAACTGACATCATTGCTAACTGTCACCATAAATCTCCATTAAAATTTAATGAAAATAATGTCAATTATGAAATAACAATGTCGGTTAGTTTAATGTCAATTCCCAACTGACATAGTTTGAATAAACAATTTCATTAAGGAACCAACACTGTAAACTAACGTACATCGTAGTCTACGATGACACCTAATTCCCTGTCAGTTGCACTACAATGTAAGTTATTTCAATGTCGGTTCACAATTGATATCATTCAAGAAACTGACATCGAATGCTCCGATAACACATTATTCGATGTTGGTGTGGAACCGACATCGTATATGTATGATGTCAATTTTAAACTAACATCAAAGACCAATTTTGTTGTAGTGACAAGGGAGAGAGCCCATTGGTAAGCAATGAGTGTATAAGATTAAGGGGAACAACAATAATCAAGTGGAGCAGAATCATGCATGATTGGTAGTAAAGGGATATAATGAGAAAAAAGGTATTGACTTCAATCGGATCTTTTTTCCAGTAGTTTGACTTACTACGGTTAGAATAGTCCTGGAAATGTGTGCTACATTTAACTTATAGCTGGAGCAATTAGATGTTAAAAGTACTTTTCTCCATGGACATATTGAAGAAGAAGTTTATATGCTCTAACTAAAAGGCATTGAAGTAAAAGGAAACGAGAACTTGGTTTGCAGGTTGAACAAATCTCTGTATGGTCTCAGACATGCACACTGAAGTGTTGGTACAAGAGATTTAATTCTTTCATCGTGAGCCTTAGATACAACATACTTAATGTAAACTCTTATGTATATTTTCAAGAGGTTTTGTAAAAAGATTTTATTGTCTTGCTGTTGTATGTTGACGACATGTTGGTTGTAACTCCAATAAATATCATATCGAAGAATTGAAGACACGGTTGGCTAGGGAGTTTGAAATGAAGAACTTGGGACGACCAAACAAGATTTTGGGGATGCAAATTCACCAAGACAGAAATAACAAAAAAATTTGGCTAATGGTCTTACGTCGTTTCAACATGCAAAACTATAAGCCAAATTCTACCTCTTCCTATTAATTTCAAGTTATCCTCTAGTATGAACCTTAGCAACGAAGTAGAGGATGGAGATGTCTCAAGTATCATATGCATTAGCAGTGGAAGCCTAATGTTCGCCATGATTTGTACTATAGACCATACATTGTAGCAATAGAAGTAGTTAGTCGGCATATGTGGCGAATCCTCGTCTAGAGAGCATTGTAGTGCTGTTAAAAGCTAGGATCCTTAGATAGATTAAAGGGTCCACAGATGTTGCATTGTGTTATAGAGGATTAGACTTTATTGTTAGTGAATATGTTGACACTCATATTATGCAGGTGATCTTGATAAAATAAAATCCACCACCGAATATGTATTTAGTCTTACTAGCCAAGCTGTAAGTTGAGTTTCAAAACTGCAGTCAATTGGTGGGCTACGTCAACAACAAAAACAGAGTATGTTGCAGCTCCACACAAGCTAGTAAAGAAACACAGTTTTGTTGAAAATGCTATTGGAGGAACTCAAGCATGAACAAGAGAATAATTCTCTCTTTTGTGATAGTCAAGCCTTGTATCTTGCAAGAAATCCAACTTTCCATTCCAAGTCAAAACATATTCGAATGTAGTACTACTTCGTTCGAGAGAAGTAGACGAAGGAACAATGAATTTGCATAAAATTCATACAAAAGAAAACCTAGCAGATTACTTGACAAAGCCAGTCAATGTTGACAAGTTCAATGGGTGTCAATCTTCGATTAGCCTAACAGAAACATAAGCAATATAAAGATGGTAAGGTGAAAAGAATAGTGTGGAGATGTGATTGGTTATTAATCAAACCTACAAGTGGGAGATTGTTAAATAATATTTTGACAACCTGTTAGGGAGTATCCTTGGAAAAATTGTGGCCACTAGATCACACAGTTTGTCTAAGGTCAAGATGTAGCAAATTTATGGTCACTGGATCATACACTTTGTCCAGTTGGGTTTGGTGCCCTTAACTCGTGTATTTGTAATTTATGAACAAATTATTTATTCAATAAAGAGTTATCTTTTTTTTTTTTTGCATTACTCGTATTCCAATAAACTAAGATTCTAGGTTATTTAATGTAATTGGAACAATATATATTTGATATACAATATATATTTAATATACAATGTATATATTTGATATACAGTGTATATTTTTTATGTACGGTATATATTCAATATACAAGGAGATAATATTCCAGTAATAACATAAATGGTCTATAGTACATTGGATAAGGTTGGGTACCTTATCCTGGTAACACTACGGATATAACCTGCTTTATAATAGTTACAAACGACTTTATCCAAGTCGTTCATGTAGAGACATACGAGTGAGGGTATTAAATATTTAATTGTTAATTATTTATTTATTTAATTAATATTTGGATTTAAAGTAATTAATTATTAATTAGATTAATAATGATTAATTGAATTAATTAATTGTTAATTAATTTAATTAATTTGTTTATTATTAATTAAATAAAAAGAAGAAGATATCAGGATGGTTTTAGGATTTTCTCTAGATTCAGGATAAGATATCCTATATCTAAAAGGATAAGATATTGTTACGGTCTTAGGATTTTCCCTCTCTATAAACATAATAATAAACTGAACCATAAAAAGAAAAGCTAAAAGATAAAAAAAAAAAAAAAAAAGCAAAATGAAAGGCTAAAAAATCTCTCAACTCTCTTACTCTCTTAATCCTTTGCAATTGGATCCTACAGTTGAGGAAGATCAAGTGGTGTTGTCTTATTGGGATTACACGAAGAAGAGTTTCAAAGGTAAAATTCAACATTATTCCCTGTTTAATATTTTTCTATGTTTTAAATTTCAAAAGAAATTCAAGAATGCATTCTATTGCTTTCGCTACGGAATTCATATCCCATTCATGTCCAATGCTAAGATGTATCAAGTCTATAACCACGAGATGATACACTTTATTCAAGGTTAAGATGTGACGTATTTGTCGCCATACAAATTTACTTGATGGGCAAGTATGGTTGGACTATATATAGGTAGGCACCCATGCTCACCAATCCATCACAAAATCTCAAAACCAAGTGAGCTAAAGTGTGAGGCTTGGTGAGATAAAAATAGAGATAGTTTCTTCTTACGAGAGATTTTGTCCTCTATAAGAGAGAGTTTGTAACTGATAAGTGACTTTTGGCTCTTGTAATTTAGGGTGTTTTTGAGTTATTTGATAGTTTTTACGGACATTTTCTTTGGATAGTTTAATCATTTTTAGTATTTCTTTCTTTTGTAGGACTTGAGTTGAGGAGGAGAAAAAGAGCAAATAAAGAAGCAAAATTGAGTCAAATTCCAGTGCGTTGGGCACCTAGGCGTCGAAAATTGACAAAATGGCAGAATGTTGGGCGCCTAGGCGCTCATCTGGGTGCCTAGGCGCTACGAATGTTGAAGCATTGATTTTACATGCACTCATTTGGGCGCCTAGGCATTCGCGACATAATTTTGTTAAATATCTCATTTTAGCCCTAGCCGCAGAGGAGGGAAAATAGATGAGTAGAACGTTTTTAGAGAGAAAAGTTGGGATTTTGAGAAGATTGGAAGGAACGTGAAGAACGGAGGTTCGAGAGATCGTCAGATTTGTTTTCTTTCTCTTCTTCTTTCTCTCATTTAGCTTCAACTTCCTTCAAAGATGTGGATTATTGTTCTTAACTATAGCATGAACTAATTATACTTTTCTAGAGCGTTGATGTAGCATTTATCAAACTTTATTCCTCGTTCTTTATTTGATTTCTAGTCTAAATTTATTGGTTGTGAGAACTTTTCTTTTCTTAATGCATTGTTTGGATTCGACCAATCTTTACATTGATTCTTTGTCATAAATCAAGGTTGAGAAACAAGATTAATGGCTAGGTTTGAATATTTCTTCTTTGTTTGAGCAAGAGATAGAGATATTCTTGCAAAATTTGGTGGCATCTTTGGGTTTAGTATTTCAACTGCATGAGTAGCCATAAAAATATAGGTACTCTACTCTGCCAAGAAACTCGTTATTGCTTGAGAAAGAATATCGAGACAATAGAATAGAACCCACCAACAACCTTAATTTAGAATAGTTTCAACTAAAGTGTTAGGAGAAATAAAGGGAGATATCGATGAAGTCATGCTCTAGAATTTACTCCCATCTGTTTTCGATCTTATATCTTGATACTAGTGTGTTTTCTTGTTTTCATTGAATTTGGATTCGAATTACTTCTCTGTTCATTCTATTTGATCTTTCGGCATTCAGATAAAATTGAAGTTGAGAATTCGGTAGTTAGCAATAATTCATTCCCTGTGAAGACGATACTCTATGACAATTCGTACACTAGCGAATTCGAATAACAATAATTCATGTTTTTATTAAGTGTAATTCTTCTATCCTTAACTATGGCAAATTATAGGCACGTCGCGATTTTCTGCAAATCATGTTGTACATCAGTACATCGCGGTAGACGTTAGTGTGGGCAGTAAGTGACTATGCGTGTTGGGCAGAATGTCGCAAACTACAGGTGACACCGCGAGATATGAATTAGCTGGATGACGGTGCGAGGTAGTAGGCAATGAGCAATAACGACATTAGTCTGATTTTTTTCACCAAGGAACTATAGAATCCTTCATTCCTTGTTTTGGGTTTAGGACAATAGATTATAGGACAATGGAATTTAGGGGAAACATGGGGAAGAGGGAGTATGATCATTGATATTTTTTTTCTTTTTCTCTATACTCAAAATAACAAAGATGGAACTAGAAGACACATATAAGGAAAAAGTGGATAGGGGTATGCGGACTATCCTCATACCCGTACATATGTAATGTGTAATTGTTTTGTGGAGTTGCATTCTTTGTAGCTTGAAACCCAAGCTATCCCTTGATAAATTCTGGTGGATTATTGGCATTCACATAAAAAAAATTGCATGATAAATGTCCAGTGTTAGGAAACAAAAATCGAGGCTGCGTGTATCCGGTCCAGGATAGCAATATCTCGGACTAGGATAGAACAATCCCGGACCGGGATTCCATATAAATACTACAATCCCGGAATGGGATAACAATCCTAGTCCGAGATGGTTCTATCACAGTCTGGGATAATGCTATCCCCAAGCTACCCCTTCGGAATAAATTTTCCTTCCTTGTTTTGACTTTTTTGTTTTTCTATCTTTTTTTTTTGGTAGAGTATAAATGAAGGAAATTTTTATAAATTTAATGTCATTTTGAATATTAAACCTAAAGCCACTCGACAAAATGAAAAATCTATATCTTTTAGACATTATTGTAATATGGGTCTAAAAAGAGAATCATCTATGTTGATATCCTGCTTTTCTCATTCTTCCTCTCACCTCCACTTAACTCTTTAAACTATCAAATAAAATTAATCAAACTATAGGTCTTGAGGTTGATCTGGCTCCATTTTCAACACCCATCAATTTTATGCGGTCAATTTCTTCTTGTATTGTTTTAATTGGCTTCATTTCAAATCAAACTAAATCACACAATTTACACCCCTAACATACAAGGAAAATTGAGATTTTTGTCCCTCCTCTTAATTCAATTTGGACTTTTGACCCCTCTCTAAAATCTCTTATTCATGACCCCTCTCTTCTAATTTTTGGCTTATTTTCATTTTTTAACTTTGTAAAATTATCAAAATATTCTTATTAGTAAAATTACCAATCTCTCACCACAAAATTCACTTTCTTTTCCATTTGAATCTAATACGGAAAAAATCTCAACTTTTTAATTTGAAAAATCAATTACAAACCTAAAAAATCAAACTTTTAAACTTGAAAAACCAAACACCAATTGGAAAAAAATCTAACTCAAATAGTCAATTACCAATCTAATATGGAAAAAATCTATTTAAAAAAAAAGTTGAAATTACATAATGGAATATTAAATATTTAACCATTTAATATCGAAAATCAAATTTACATAATTATGACATAAGATTATAAATCTCCACATTTGATTAGATTACATAAATGTCGGGTAACCACATATGTTCTGTAGGCTACCCAAATAATGCAACCTTCCACTCTGATTTTGAAAGTATGAATGAATGTAATATTGTTTTGAATGTTTGAATGATTTAGTTATTCGAAAGTTTGAAAGTTGTACCAAATGTTTTAGAATGAATTTTGAAAGTTTTGATTGAAAGAAAGTTTGTTTGGAAGGATTTGAAGTTTGATCGAATGAAAGTTTGTTTTGATTGACCGGAAATTTTATCTTATTTTAAGACTTTTGTTTCTAAAAATCTAGTTTGTTTTGAAAGTTTTGAAAATTGTATTAAATATTTTAAAGGACTTTAAAAGTTTTGATCTGTTCATATTTTTGTTTACGAATGTTTTGAAAGGAAAATGAATTTCGAAATTCGATATGGAAATTGCTTATTGAGTATTTCTGTACTCATCTTTGTTTTCCTAAATGTTTTTCAGATGAATGATTGAACGATCGTTTTGGTAGAAGGTGAAGTTTAGCATACTAGCATGAGTTTAAAAGTCATCTTCCTATTTAGTTAAGTTAGTTTAGAAAAATTCTGTAAAGAAATTGCTTCCGCTGAATAATGTTAGTTCTTAAGGTTTCTTGAAACTTACGTTTTCGCATTTTGTTAGAATGACCGTATTAGAAAATACGGGTTGTTACAGTAAAAAACTACAATTTCCCAACATACAAGGTGAAGATTCAAATCCTTTCTCCAACCTTCTTAAATATAGTACAGCCAAAAGTGGGAAGGGGGCGGGGTGGCCAACGACTTGCTCCCCCCTTTCTCCTTTTCCTCTTTGTGAAGGTGTGAGTTTTATCTCAATCTTCCAACTGAGTTTTTTCAGACGGTGTTTCTCTTTGTTTTGTTCCGGTTTTTCCGTGGTTTTTTTCAAGAAGTAAGTAGCATGGATCGAAATATAATAGGGAACTCTCTTACTGTTGTGGAGGCGATTTTCGGGGAGGATTCTTCTTCCCCAATGGTTTCTGTGATGGCAGATGATGGCCGAGTGTTGGGGATTTCCCCCTGGATATTGATAGTGTCATTGCGGCTGACAAAATAAAAGGCAACATTGTTATGTATGGTATGTGACTTCGTCAACTACACGTTTGGAAGAGTTATCAGACACAGAATTGGAGGTGCAAGAAAGACAGACCAGAAGGTGGGTGACAACGATCGACTTTAACACCATTTTGGAATTTGAGGAAGTTATCAATCTTAATTGTATTAAGATCTATGACCAACGTGATTTGAGGAATTTGTGTAATCCTTCCTTACTTGTTATGGTGAAGAATAAGACAATTTTGGAGGTAATTATTTCCTTTACAATTGTGAATAGTGGAGCCATAATTGATAAATACCTCAATTAATTAAAGATGTTTTAACTTTGGAGAAAATGTTTAGTTTGCTAAAATTGGTTGATATCCTTAATTCTTTGAACAAGCTGTTTTATTGGTAAAGTGGGTAATTTCTAATCGTTTCTGATCCTTCGTGGCTCTGTCTCTTTTTAATGGAGCATTTCTTTGTTTAGAAAAAAAAAAACCTTCTGAAATATAAATTAAAAAAAAAAAGACTCACTCAAAATGACTTTTATGGATAATCTTATGAATTATTTTAGGGTGAAGGCACCAAGACTGAAGTCCACAGGGCCCCCACTATAAACTCGATCGGACGGATGCAATTGGTCCGAACACGTCACGGTTTCCAGAATTAATCCTCCCAAGGAAGGCCACCGCGGCCGCGCCTTCCTCAGAGAGACATCACTTTCCGTTCCGTCTTCGGCTGGCGCTGACGCTGACGCTGAAGCACTACGGCGCTTTCTCTCGCAACGCTTCCTTCTTCTTCCTCCTCCTCCGCCTCCGCCTCCGGCCACGACCATGATGATGCCGCCGGAGCTCCAGTCCCGCTCATTCCGCCCTCACATGTCCGCCTCCACCAGCGCCCCTTCCTTCTCCTCCATCTCCAATGGCAGCCCCTACGACCAAAACCCTAGTCCCTATCGCGGTTCTTCTTCTTCAGCATCTTCTTTTTCCTCCAGATCTCTCAAGAATTCCCGATTCTCGCCTTCTTCCTTCATCTACAACCCTAGGATTGCCATTGCACTTGTCCCCTCTGCTGCCTTTCTTCTCGACCTCGGCGGCACCCCCGTGATTGCCACATTGACTCTCGGCCTTATGATTTCTTACATCCTTGATTCCCTCAATTTCAAGCCTGGTGCGTTTTTCGGCGTTTGGTTTACCCTTGTCTTCTCCCAGATTGCTTTCTTCTTCAGCTCCTCTCTTGTTCTTACTTTCAACTCGGTTCCTCTCGCGATCGTCGCTGCTTTTCTATGCGCCGAGACCAATTTCTTGATTGGCGCCTGGGCCTCGCTTCAGTTCAAGTGGATTCAGATCGAAAACCCCTCTATCGTCCTTGCTCTCGAGCGCCTCTTGTTCGCTTGTGTGCCCTTTGCTGCTTCCGCTCTCTTTACTTGGGCAACCATTTCGGCCGTTGGCATGCACAATGCTGCTTATTATCTCATGGTCTTCAATTGCATCTTCTACTGGCTTTATTCGATTCCTCGCCTTTCGTCGTTCAAGAACAAGCAAGAAGCCAAGTTTCATGGTGGAGAGATCCCTGACGATAATTTAATACTTGGTCCTTTGGAGAGCTGCTTTCATACCTTGAATCTGTTGTTTTTCCCTCTGTTATTCCACATTGCATCTCATCACTCGGTCATATTTTCTTCCGCTGCTTCCATTTGTGATTTGCTGCTGCTATTTTTCGTTCCTTTTGTCTTCCAACTGTATGCGTCAACGAGGGGTGCGCTTTGGTGGGTTACTAAGAATCCCAATCAGCTACAGAGTATACGGGTCGTGAATGGGGCTGTCGCTTTAGTTGTTGTAGTTATCTGTTTGGAAATTAGAGTTGTTTTCCACTCCTTTGGGCGCTATATTCAGGTGCCACCACCGTTGAATTACCTTCTTGTGACTACTACAATGCTTGGAGGGGCTGCAGGAGCTGGTGCTTTTGTTATGGGTATGATCTCAGATGCTTTTAGTACACTGGCGTTCACTGCTTTAGCTGTGATAGTTAGTGCTGCTGGAGCAGTTGTCGTGGGATTTCCAGTAATGGTACGTCATTAACCTTCTATGATTCGACTATGCTGCATTTTTTTAAAAAACGCATCCTTGGATGAATTATATTGCACGTCTTGTGGTTGCAGTGCATATATATTGCTCCATCTTGTTATGTAAACTATTCTCCTTGGCAGTTATGTGGTTTAAGTAGATTTTGGTTGAGGTATATGCGTTTGATGGTGGATATAGTTGTACATTCACTGAAAATATGAGACAACTATAGTCGTCTCATGGAAAGAAGTTGGAATTTCTTCCTTTATTAATTATTATTATTACTAATACTAGGTTCTTTGGAACTGTGTGGTCAGAGTCTTCTTTGGCTTATTTGAAAAGAGAGAAATCTAAGAACTTGAAGACATGTTTTCAGAGGATCTATTTTGTAATACTGTAAAATGTTTTCGTGCTCGAACTCCAAGAAATTATTTAACAATGGTCTCTTCGTGATTATTAACAATTGAAGGCTCTTCTTTTATAGCTTTTTGAATGGGGTTTCCTATACCCAGCCCCTAGGCTATTTTTCTCCTCCTGTTTCGATCTAAAATAATCTCGCTTTGTTTTCTTAAAAAAAAAATCAAAGCAAGCAAGCAGCAAATTCTTCGAAGATTTCTTCTTCTTGTTTCTTTTTTTTTTTTTGTTTTTGTTTTTGTTTTGATAGGAAACTTGAGATATGTATTAATCACAAAAAAAAAGGAACAAACTATGGCCGAGTAGAGGAAACCCCCTCACAAAGAACTACTAAAGAAAAGCCTTCCAATTGTGAAGGATCATAGAGAGAGAGATAGTTGTCACAAAAGAATTTGCTATGAACTATAGCACCACCACCTAGAAGTAGTAAACTGTAAATTACTCAGATTAGAAATGTTGAGAGAAGTTTTCTCAAAAGTTCTACTGTTCCTTTCCATCCAGATTTTATTGGGGATATAATGTATTGGGGAATAAGTTGAGATGTTGAAATCTCAAATTTGAGAGCATTTAATATCCGTATGAGGATTTGCTCCCAAGGGAGAGCCCGGTTGACAAGGACTTGGGGTTTCTAGGTCATACCGGCTTAGAGGTCTGAAGTTCGAACCTTCTGGTGAGCTTAATACTAAAAACCCTTGATGTGTCCCGAGTCTAGGCCGTGGGGCGGGCGCGGGTGCCCCTGGGTATAGAGAAGCAAAGCTCCTGACTCCTAGTTATCAATAAATATATATATATTTCTTTTGTTGTATGAGGATTTCATCTAATATTCAGATTTCATTGTCTAATATCAGTGTGAGGATAAGTCAGGTCCTACCTTGTTTCATATAGTTTTGTTATGAATTAGGATGGTGGATTTATCCAATTGTTTGTTGGTGCTACTTTACTGGGTATGTTTCCATTCAAAAATTGGTAACCAGGGTTTGAGTGAAGCTATTGGATAAATTTTTTCACTCTAAGAGCAGTTTTTTATTACTGATCTTTCATGTTCATGCATCACCATGATAAATTTGTTTGCAGAATTGTGGGTATTTTTATTATGTATGGATAATTCAAAGAGTTTTTTTAATCTTTTTGGCATTCACTCGAACTATTGGAACTAAACCAAGAAGTTTTCACCTTTTCTTTTTTCTTTTTCTGCAGTCAGCATTTGAGTACCAAACTTATGATTTATTCCTTTTCATCATATAGCAAGGGCGGCCTCTGGATCTAATTTTTGTTTTTTGCAATGTTCCAACTTCTATGCTCTTGTCTATATGCTCATGCAAAGAGGTTCATATTAACTAGTATTCAAGTCTTTTTGTAGGAATTAGGACATATGAACATGGGGCAATGTGATACATCCTTCCCATAATCCCATTGATAACGAGTATTTGACATGCATTTTTTTGTTTGTTGCCTGTTATCTTGCAGCTCATTCCACTGCCATGTGTGGCTGGTTTTTATCTGGCTCGATTCTTTACTAGGAAGAGCTTGACATCTTACTTTGCTTTTGTTGTGCTTGGGAGCTTGATGATAATGTGGTTTGTGATGCATAATTACTGGGATCTAAATATTTGGCTGGCTGGCATGTCCCTCAAGTCTTTCTGCAAACTCATTGTGGCTGATGTGGTCCTTGCCTTGGCTGTTCCTGGTCTAGCTATTCTACCGTCAAAACTTCAGTTTTTGACCGAAGTATGTTTGATTGGCCATGCTTTGCTGCTGTGCCACATTGAGAATCGTTTTCTAAGTTACTCCAGCATATATTATTATGGCCTTGAGGATGATGTGGTTTATCCAAGCTATATGGTTATTATGACCACATTTATAGGCTTAGTCCTGGTACGTAGACTACTTGTTGATAACAGAATTGGACCAAAGGCAGTTTGGGTTCTCACTTGCCTGTATACTTCAAAGCTGGCAATGCTGTTTATTACTTCAAAATCTGTTGTATGGGTGTCAGCTATTCTCTTACTGGCTGTTTCACCCCCATTGCTTCTTTACAAGTAATTACATAAACAACTAAATTCTATAGATTTGTTATAGTTTCCATTAACCTTGGTATTACTAACTTCAACTTTCACTTGGGATCCTGCAGGGATAAATCGAGAACAGCCTCCAAAATGAAGCCTTGGCAAGGTTATGCGCATGCTGGAGTGGTTGCTTTATCAGTGTGGTTTTTCCGTGAAACAATATTTGAAGCCCTTCAATGGTTCAACGGGAGGCCCCCATCAGATGGTTTGCTTTTAGGGTGCTGTATTTTTGTGGCAGGGTTGGCCTGCATACCAATAGTTGCTCTCCACTTTCCCAATGTCCTGGTATCTATGTTTTTTTTTATTTAATACTGTCTTTTGTGTTTACTTGGTAATTTGTCAATTTGAACTTAATTTTTTTTATTATCTTAAATGTCTAAAGAATCAATCAATTTAATACACCAGATAAATATATCAACAGATACAAATTATTTTTTCTCCTATGACGATTGCTCATTAATCAGATAATTATTTACTTGACTTCATTTGGAAGACTGCCATTTCTGAGTACGAGGTTAACAATGTGATTCCCAGTCTGGAAGTTTATTCAATCATAATTATTTTCTGGTGCTATGCTATTCGCGTAAACCATTTGCTGCATATCTTCCGAACTCTCTGGAGATGCATACTTGGAACAAGCATACAGTTTCTTTTATTATTATTATTTTTTGCTTGAACTGTTGCCAAGATTATTTGTCTACAATATGAGTCATACATTGGTGAATTATTTACCCTTTTACTACTTTCTTTTTGCAGTCAGCTAAGAGATGCTTAGTGCTAGTTGTGGCAACTGGTTTGCTATTTATCATGATGCAGCCACCAATTCCCTTGTCTTGGACATACCGCTCTGATCTTATTAAAGCTGCCCGTCAGTCTTCTGATGATATTTCCATCTATGGTTTTGTTGCCTCAAAACCTACCTGGCCATCTTGGCTACTCATTTTAGCAATTCTTCTCACTCTTGCAGCTGTTACATCCATAATACCCATTAAATATATTGCTGAGTTGAGAGTGTTATACTCCATAGCAATGGGTATTGCACTTGGTATTTACATATCTGCTGAGTACTTCCTGCAGGCAGCTGTCCTGCACATCCTCATTGTTGTCACCATGGTTTGTGCTTCGGTCTTTGTGGTCTTCACTCATTTTCCATCTGCTTCGAGCACAAGGACCT
The DNA here is from genome assembly GCF_013281855.1 of Momordica charantia. Taxonomy (NCBI): domain Eukaryota; kingdom Viridiplantae; phylum Streptophyta; class Magnoliopsida; order Cucurbitales; family Cucurbitaceae; genus Momordica; species Momordica charantia. The sequence goes on along the minus strand of NW_028275163.1, from coordinate 9,226,949 downwards.
TACCATGGGTGTTTGCATTGCTTGTGTCACTGTTCCCTGTGACGTATCTTTTGGAAGGGCAAGTAAGGTTGAAAAGCATTTTAGGAGATGACAACATTAGAGATATGGGAGAGGAAGAGCAGATGATCACAACACTCTTAGCTGTTGAGGGAGCAAGGACATCGCTGCTTGGTCTTTATGCAGCAATCTTTATGCTAATTGCACTGGAAATAAAGTTTGAACTTGCATCTCTCATGCGAGAGAAAACGTCTGAAAGGGGTGGAATGAGACATGCACAATCTGGTGAAAGTGGCATTGGCAGCCTTAACACAAGAACAAGATTCATGCAACAACGACGGGCTTCTTCGATGTCAACATTCACCATCAAGCGAATGGTAGCAGAAGGAGCATGGATGCCAGCAGTTGGAAATGTTGCTACAGTGATGTGTTTTGCTATATGCTTAATTTTGAATGTCAATCTCACAGGTGGTTCGAACTATGCTATATTTTTTCTGGCTCCGATCTTACTGCTTTTGAACCAGGACTCAGATTTTGTTGCTGGATTTGGGGACAAGCAAAGGTATTTCCCTGTTACTGTAGTGATATCAGCGTACTTGGTCCTCACTGCAATGTACAACATAGGGGAAGATGTTTGGCATGGAAACGCTGGATGGGGCGTGGACATTGGTGGGCCAGATTGGATATTTGCTGTTAAAAATTTAGCCCTCCTTGTTCTTACATTCCCGAGTCAGATCCTTTTTAACAGATTTGTATGGAGCTTTACAAAGCATACAGACTCAACGCCACTGCTAACAGTGCCCCTTAATCTGCCATCTGCCATCATGACAGATGTGCTTAAGGTTAGAATATTGGGGATTTTAGGAATTATTTATTCCTTGGCCCAATATATAATCTCCAGACAACAGTATATGTCAGGATTAAAGTATATTTAGGCAAACTGTACTCTGTAGATTATGTGGTGCAATTTTCTAGCAAGCGGTGAAATTAAGGTTTGTTCCTCGTCTTTGATGCTTGTGGTATTTACTATTGCTTTTCCAAGTCCTTGATGATTTTCCTTCTCTTTCATTTTATAGGAGGCTAGTGATTTAAGAATATTCACAATTGTCTAACCTCCTTGACGAATCAATGAGCAGCAACATGTTTCAATTTTGATTGAGCATGTTATATGATGATGAAACGTTCTAGAATCTGGCCATTGCTTCTTATTATGTGGGGAAATTGTGATGTGGAGCGCCACTAGCTTCTCAATTTGTCACCTGGACTTCCGGTGATCATCATGGGACACACTGGATTTTGTTTCTTGTATAACACACACCAATGTCATCTGACTGGCTTGTTTATTTTCATTTAGAATCTGTTCACATGGTCCAATTTTCACATTTTGTTTTTCTTCTGAAAGGTGATTTCCCTCATGGTTAGTTCTAGGATGATGATGATGAGCCTACATTTTTCGAGCCATTGTGCCCAAAATCTTGCAATTTTCCTCTCAGATAAGAAGATGATACCTTGCAAAGAATAAATAGTTGTGTAATTTGTATGATTGTAGCTGCTGGCTATTAAAGAAAGGAAGGAAGCCCCCCTTGTTCTGGTTTTTTTTCCTCATTTATCTTGAAATAACACCATACATTTCTATTCTTATGAAACTCTTCTTCCAGTAGAATGCAAGAGAACTGTGCTCATCCATTGTTTGTTAATCAAATATATATTTTTTTTAGTACAACAAATGGGATGAGAGATTTGGAGTCATAATCTCTTGATTAAAGACAGGTGTCAATTGTCATTGAGTTAAGTTAAGTTCAGATTGGCTCTTGTTAATCAAATATTGAAGTAAAGTAAATTGCTTTGCATTGTTCGTCTAGTTTTGTTCATGTAGTTTTCTTTACCTAGATTGTGATGGCATTATATCCTGCCTTCAATAACTTGTATTTGAATGATGAATAATGTAAGAGATGACTTCAGGAATGATTTATAAGGTCTATCGTGTTTGTTAGCTCTTTTGCTGTGTTTGTCATGTCTTCCTTGGATCTGTCATTCATATTATGGACATTTTAAGGGATAAATACGAAAGTCTTGTCTCTTTGTTTTTATTTATTTTTGAATTTGCCAACTTGAATATATCTCAATGGCACTTATTTTATGAATTATGTCATTAGTGTCGTATTGAATGTATCAATTTAGAAGGGATTATTCATCTTCCTAGTATTCACACTAGAAAAATCCTGTTTCTGGTTCCTGTGTCAAAATAATAAAATAATTAATTATTCTTGATCCTGTTTGTCATAGATTCCTATTCTTAGTTTCAATTTTTTCTGATTTATCATAACCTTTTTTTAGATTTATTACCTAAATGGTAAACAAATTCAATGAACTTATAAATTTTATTTTATATTAAAATAATTAAGAAAATTTTAGTATATTAAAGGGTTTGTAATATATAAAAGGGCAACTATAGGAATGATCAAAATTAATAACCAAAATTATTAACGCGTTTTAAAAAATTACCAAATCTATGAAAATTTTCTTTTAGATAAATATATCATATAAAAGTGTATTGAGATGTTTTGAAATTTCTCCATCTAAAATACAAAATTTTTTATTATCAGATAAAATAGAAGTTTTACCTTTGACTTGTATTAAAAAGGTTAGGGTTTAGGATCCCACCTTGTCGCCCATCTTTGTACTTCACGTGCCCCATGCCACCCCATCTATAGTGACCTCCTCCCCAGCACTTCATCTTCAACCTAGTACAACACTATCCTCCGCCGCCACCCTCCTAACAACGTCAATTGCCACAGGTTGCCGCACATCGCTGGTTTTGTTCTCCTACAGCCGCATGCCTCTGCTTCGCCAAAGTGCAAGTCGTCAGTAGTATTCACTGGAACTTGTTTTTTATATACGTGTCGTTAATGGATATAACAGGTAAGCAGTGTTTCCATCCTTCTATAGAAGCAGACAAACTCATAAAAAAAATATTTGAATCTACCTATAACGTCGATCTCATGGGTTGTATACGTTTGTGCATGATGTATTGGTAAATATACACATATGTAACCAAATTGAAGAATCAATAAAAAAAAACGTTAATGATAACGTTTGGTACATATACATATATACAGCAAAATTACTATATCAATAATATATATACATTACCTGAATTTTTCTTAATCAACTTTGATGCAAACGACAGATGAGCGCATACGACTCTTTGGATGACCCCATAATTGATTATGACACCTCTTTTCCTCTACGAGCTTTGTAATAACTAATATTAATCTCATGGTTCATTCGAGGGTAATTAATAATGTCCCGAGGACTACAACTACTTTTCATGTCCATGATTGTCTTTGCACACTCACTAACCGTTATTGAGGTTGCCTGTTTTCATTATTGATCATGAATTTGGATGGGAAATCATGAATTTGACTCGTCCATTACTACGAGTTCCTTGCGTTTATGGTGGGATGTGCGTACTGATTTCCCACTTCCATTCATGGGGTCAATGAGAGTATCTACAGTAATGCTTTCTAGTGTAGACTGCAGCTAGGGTAAAAGTTGATGTTTACATTTATCCGGAATGGTGTTCCACTTCCGTCTATGGAGTCAATACGGATATCTACAGTATCAACGACAGTGCAGTACTTTGTCTCAATTCATTCGACAACACAGTTAAAAACCATGTGACATCCCTTCAGCTAGTCTAATAATAAGAGACTTGTGACTATCATTCTTGACCGACTATATGGATGCAACTTTTTCCCCGTCCGTTAAATAAATATTCTTCCTAATGCCTTCGATAAGGTGGGACAACGTAGAGTCCTTTCGGATTAAAATTTGAGAGATGTTGAAATTGTTGTACACATTTTTTTCATTCCACATACCACCATATATAATTGTGATTACTACACAATTCGTTGTTGCAAAAAGAGAAAAGGGAGCTTAGAGGAAGAAGATATAGTAACGACAGAAGGATGAGATGAGAGATCGTAGAACAATGACAATATCTTTAAATTATTTGAAATTTAAAACAAAATAATTTGTAAGAAACACCGTTTGAATTCAAAACAAATTTTGTTAGGCTAGTTAAATATAGAGAAATTCCAAAAAACATGGAAATGGCATTATGAGAAAAAAACTATATTTTGTAAAATCTCTAAAAATATCCTTTAATCATTTTTACAAAATTAAAAAGAAATGTACCATTTTTTAAAATGGGTATCAAAATTTAGCCACCCACCTAAATTTCCATATATAAATATATTATTGTTATATTGTGATTGTTACTGGGTCATCCAAGGGAATCGAGAGACTTTCTCTTTGGTTATTTATTTTCGAATTTTGCCAACTTGAGCATAGCTCAATCTTTTTTCCAATCAAAAGTCGTGAATTCAAATTTCCACTCCACGTGTTGTATTAAAATATATATTTTTTTTTTTTCAAATTCTTGATGGGAGAGTGCTTCCTCGTTGAACACCATCTCATGCTGCAGGAAGCAAATTATTTTAGCTCAATTTTGAATGGCAACGTTATTATTATTATTATTTTTTTAATGTCTAAGTTTGATTCTACACATTTTATTTCTTTTTCCCTATACAGTTGAAAATAAAGACGTTTTAGGTGTGTTTTATCTTTTACGTAAAATAGGTTTTTTAATTGTTCTATACAGTTTTTTTTTTTAAAATTGTTTTCCCGAGAAAGCATTGCACTGACCTGCTCCAACAAATTAAACAATATCTAAATAGGCATTTAGTGCTAAATTAGTGAGCTACCTAAACTGTAATTTACAAAGATTTAGAGCTTGTGTTTAATAAGTTTTTGAATTTTTAAAAGTATTTAAATTAAATAGGTAATTAAAATTTAAAATATTATATCTAAGTACTTTTTAAACCGTCAACTTTGTATCTAATAGATTCTTTGATTTATTAGACCTTTTATAAAACTCAAAGACCAATTAAACATATAATTGAAAAATTAAAAAGCTATTAGATATAAAATAAATTTATTAATAAATTTGGATTTTAACTTTAATACAAATTTAAAAGTTTAAAAAGTTAACATATACTTTTTAAGATTTAAAGAATTAAAAATTTAGAGGAATTTATAAGACATTTTCTAAAATTTAGGAACTCAACTCAGAAAATTTAATCGGATTGAAAGCATTTTTAGAAAAGAAAGTTTGGTGGGCATCATAAAATAAAAATTGTAATGCTTGATTCCACAATAGGAAGTGATTTGGATGGGTTTGATTCCTAAACAAAATCTGAAAGGGTATGAGCTGTGTTGAAGAAAAGGAAAGAGAAAAATGGGCACTGTGTTGCTCACTGCCCACCATTTAATTCCTTCATAATTGCCAACTACCTTTTGGTTGGTCAATGGAATTACAGCATTAAATTCCAATGCTCAACTCTAATCCAACAAATTTACTGCAGTAAATGTACTACCAGATAGGTTAAGAAATCCTTTTTGACCCAACGTTCAATCATTCAAGTGTAACAGTCACGTTGAATAATTTCTCCTACTCAAACTCTTCCAAAATATTGAAAGGAAGTGGATGAATCTCACATCTTGTTATCTCTTCCATTTTCCATTATTCCTTCTCCAATCTCATGCTGTTTCCTGTACTTGTATCTTCGAGCTGAGTACAAGAAGATGCAGAAATTGATGAAGCTCATGACTGTGAGAAGCCAGTAGAAGTAGTCAAATCGTCCCGTGTTGATATTTTGAGAAAGCCAAGATGGGATTCTCCGGTTTGGATTCCCGGTGACGGATTTGATAATGCTGTTCAACAACGATGCCCCGAAGCACCCCAATCCGCCTGCGAGAGCGGCGTATGATGATCCGATGCTCTTCATGGCGTCGGGGGCTTCCTCGTATAAGAACTCGAGCAACCCAACGATGCAAAACACTTCTGCTATGCCAATGAGACAATACTGAATTAGCAGCCAGTAGGCACTCAAGTTGGGCATAGGGGTCAAAAAACTGGCCTCATAACCATTTTTGATGGCGTAGTTTCTTCGGTATCTCTCAAATACCCCACCCCAAGCGACTGAGACTATCGAGATCGCTAGGCCAATGCCGACTCTCTGTAGCTGAGAGGCGCCATGCGGGTGGCCGGTGATGCGTCGAGCGATCGGAACGAATATGGAGTAGTAGAGGGAGAGTATGAGGAATATGCTGAGGCCAGGGAAGACTGGCATGCATGTGACAGGGAGTTTAAGACGGCCTATGTGAGTGTTTAAGGTATATGCTTGTTGTACTGAAAGAGTGAGATACTCTGTTAGAACCAAATTCAGCATGATCGTGCAAGCTGGTATTGGAATTAGCTTCAAAAGGATTTTCACTTCCTCAACTTGAGTCACTGTGCAAAGCCTCCAAGGATTTGGATCACTTCCATCTTCCTTTAATTGCAACGCCGCCTTGTCCAGACATCTGTATATCCGTACATATTAGCGTTAAATCACCACTAAATTCAAAACTTTAAGTTTGACAAGTTCAGGTAAACAACGAGCACTAAATACCTGAAATGATCAGAGTGAAGGATCTTTGCACTACCCTTGATAGCAGATTGCTTGCCAGGAACCTCGTACAAGCCGACCAACTCGCTGCTAGAAAACGAGGTGTTTCTCTTCCTGAAAGCCGCCACGAGGACCTGGGCGAGTCTCGTGAGAGGGCTACCTCCGGGCAACCGGTGCCGGTACAAAGGAGTACCGACAAAGAAGACGACATTGGAAAAGCCCATGGCTACAGCTAGGGAGCCAAAAGCAGCCCCCCATCCATGCTGAATTTGTATGTAAACAACAGCAGTGAAGGCCACAATGGCTCCAATGGTGACAGAAAGGTAAAAGAAGTTGAAAAAGCGATCAAGATGAGCCTTGTAATCTTTACTTCTTTCATCAAACTGATCAGCCCCAAAAGAAGACACACAAGGCCTTATACCAGCAGCCCCAAAGCCTGTCAAATAAAGGACTGTGTAGAGATAAGCCATTTGCCATCCCTTTGCTGGCTCACATTTCCCTAGAAGCAGTAACAATTGGTCACATTTCTCTTGGTTTGGCACAAATGCACTGATTGTAGCACATAGAGTTATTCCTATCAAGCCCTGCATTAACCACAAACCAAGCATTTCAATTCAATATGGTTCTTTTTCTGTATTGATAGGACTTTATAAGATTTCATATCGTACCCCGAGATAGATGGTCGTGAAGATCGCGATCGTCCAATACCGACCGAGATATGCATCGGCGAGGAAACCGCCAAGAACAGAGGAGGCTTGTGAGATGCCAAGGAAGTTGTTAACTGCGTTTGAGGAACTGGTAAATGGCCTATGCATCACATAGAACATAAAGGCTACCATGTTCACTGAAAGCCCAAAATAAGCCATTCTCTCTGCCATTTCATTCCCTGTTGAACACAACAAGAGTGATTTTTGAAGTCCAAATAGTAACAACAAACTACAAGAAGGTTTCTCTGCAGCAGCTTACCAAAAATGAAGAAGGCTGCAATCCAGCCACCAGTCTTTGAAAGATCAGCTATGGGTTTGCCACGGATGTTAACTGGAGTTGTTCCTCCGGTGTAACCGCGCCCGAACGCCGTCCTCCGATCATCGGATTCGACGAAGAACATCCCGAGCTTCTTCCTCTGAAATGATTCTGAACGTTCATCCAATCCACTGGGAGTTTCAGCCACCCCTTGAGGGGATTTGATTTCTCTACTTCCCATGCTTCTAAATTCCTGAAAAAAACTCAACAGCAAAACTAAAACTATGTTTATGTAATGACTTCCCACTCACTATTTTCACTTGTGCTCATAAGAATTCAGAACAGAGTTGCTTTTTTCTAACCTGGTGTGGGATTTGTCAAAAATCTACCATCTGATAAGCCTGCACACTGTGGCTGAGAAAAGTTTAGAGTTTTAAAGTTGTAGTTTTCTGCAAGCTTTCTTGACGGTTAGCAAGTGATTTGACTGCATAATAAATGGACTTCCAACCAAACAGTGTAGGCCCATCAATCCAATTTCTTCAGCAAAAATGAAAGGATGAAAAAAAGTCTCAATTAATAGGCCACAATTTAAGACTAAACTCCCTCTCTCTCTCTCTCTCTCTCTCTAGTCTCTAGGGGAGGGGGAGAGAGAAACCTTTCACTAATCACTTGTATTCTTTCGGTGCGTTTGGTTGAAAGACTATTGTATTACACGCTTTTACTATCTTCAATTCCTATTTGGTAGCAGATTTAGAATTTAGAAAAAACACACAAAATACCTAAACGTTGTTTTCAAGATTTTCACATTTTAAGTTACCAAATCCTCTGGATGTTACCGTTTTAAGAAATAAACCCACTAATCATATATTATTAAGAAATTAGAAATTTAAGGTACTTTTGGTGGGTGATCTGAAAATAGTGGGTCCAGTGAAACCTATAATTATATTTATTGTTTTCAAGTATGTGTTTGATAGAAAATTGAATCTCAATTAAAAATTGTCCGTAAACATATCCTCTCGGGGAGGGATAATCCCAATTAATAGGTCTAAAATTAAGACAAAAGCTCTCTCTAGGGGGAGGGAGAATTCTTTTAGCTGTAAGGCATTGATTTCTTTAATTCCAACAGCCATAGAATGAAAGTTTAAGCTTAGTGGCAGTTTGGTTTAATGTTTTTTGGTGTGGGTTTGTTGGGCATGGGGGATGTTGTTAATGGAGGTGTAAATTTATTAAACCAAAACAGGAAAAGGGATAAATTGGGAAGTTCATTTATGGTTTGAGGACAGATTTGGGATAATGTGGTTGAAGAAATATGGGTGCAAAATTAAATTAATAAAAATTGGATATCCAATTTGAAAAGCATATAAAATAGGTTGGAGTTGGAGATGGTTCATTTAATACAGAATTGGCTGATGCAGGCTGCCCTCATTCAGCTGTCTCTAACTAGACAGCTCTTGTGGATTCATTGCTAGCCAACTTCAGTTTAAGTTATGGACTTTAATATTCTATTACTTTAGATTTCATCAATAGAGTTTGAAATTTTTTAAAGGGGCAATTGCATAAATAGCTAAATTTAATAACACGTTTTAAAAGATGGTCGGGATATTGCAATAATGGCTAAATGACCTTTTTTTTTAATGCTAAAAAAATGTTAAGACAAATATACCATTGTAACCAATTAGGTATATATGCATAATTTTAAGGATTTAAGATTTTTACGAATAACAAAAACAATCGACATTAATAATAGGGATTCAACTGTATTTAATAAAAAGTAAATGAAATTAAAAAATTATCATAAATCTAATTTAAAATTGCTAATTAAAATTTGAGAGTAGATTTTTAAAAAAATATAAGATATGTTGAGATATATTTTGAAATTTACCCCTTTAAAATAGAAGATTTATAAATAAGAGCTAAATATAAATAAGGAAAATTAACCTTACCTTTATTGAGATTTTTAAATAAAAAAAAAAAGAAAACAAAAGGGTTTTGAAGAGTACCTTGCCTCCAACAACCCAACCCTCACAACCTCCACTGTCGTCCAACCCTACCTCCATCTTCATTTGCAAAACCTACGCCGCCCAACAATCCAACCTTCATCGCCGCCCAACCCTCAGCCACTCTCCATCCACGTCGGACGTTGCCGAACGCCGCCACCTCGTCAACGCCGAATGCCGGCCTTCACTGCTTCACGCCGCTGCGCCCCCTCCTGTCGCCACGTCGTCTGCCCCTCGAAACAGTGAAGAAGAGGTGTAGATGCAACAGTTTATATATGACTTGTTTGTTTTTTAAAAAATCATCTCAGAGATGTTTTATCTTTATATGTACAGATTGAATCAACAAAGACACAGGGAGAGACTTCAACGTTGAAGGAGACCAACAAAAAGAAGGGTGGGGGTACTTAATCGGAGATAAAACAAAACAGACTAAACTTGACCCTAAAAGGAATTTGGGTTGTAAGGAATCTACCAAGAAGGTAAGAACTTAATGTATGTTGTGTTGAATAGTAATATTTAAAAATTATATTTACTAAGCTAATTCTAGTTTTATGTTGAAGGGAAAAGAAAGTGTCTCAAGATAGTTGAGGAAGAACTAGGTAATTATTGGGATATACATGTACTAGTAGTAGTCAATAGATCTATTTACTTTCGTATTTTGTTCATGAATTGATATATACATCTGTTGATTTTCATGTTTTATTGATTGTTGAATTATTAGTACATACATATATAGACATTTTAATTATTGGGATATATATGTACTAGTTTTATATTTATGATATTTTAGTTGTACAACAGTAAATAGATGTATTCAGTTATTACTTTTTGTTATTTTTTGAATTGATATATACATCTATTAACTTTCATGTTTTTGTTAATTGTTGAATTATTAGTATATACATATATAGACATTTTAATTTTGATGAATGAGCTGCATGGTGATATATATGTGATTTGTATTCTAATTTTGGTTTTCATCAACTGGTATATAAATTTACTGACCTTATGATTTTGATAATTCTTCTAATATAAGGATGATACAAAATCTGATGAAGATAATCAAATGGTGAGATGGGGACCGTGGAACACTGGTAATTGTTTAAATTAACTGAATTTCCTAATAAAATTATTAAAATAATTAGAATAAAATCCCTTGAATGTAGGGGAAAAATTTTGAATTGAACCAAGTTTGTTGAGTTGTTAAAATACTTGTAAATTCTAAAAATTATAGGGAGGGCATTATGGGAAAAAAACTAAAAAATGTAAAATTCCAAATATATCATTTAGCCATTTTTGCAAAATTATAAACAAATGGACATTTTCTTAAATGGGTGGTCAAATTTAGCCACTTATCATTTAGCCATTTTCTTCTTTTTTGCTTAACAGGTCAGAACGATGGGTCAATGTTGAGGCGATGAACCATAATCTTCGGATCTATGCCCAGGATGTCCTAATGATACCATGCGAACACGTCCAAGTTTGTCCTGAGGAAGGAAATGAGTTCCTCTCTATCTGCGGCCCCTAACTTGGTGCCTATGCTCACTTGCTTCTCCGAGCTGAGCAAAGGGACAAGCTCCAACTCCTCTGCGGGCGCAGCTATCTCTCCCTTGTTCGTTTGAGGCAGTTTGTCCTCGGAGGTTTGAGTGGCTAAGCTGTAGAGATTCGTCTATTCCTTCAGGCTGTAGACTAACGACCCTTGAGTGCAGCAGTATAACATTCTCTGGATGTTTTCTGCTCTCATCGTATCGTGCCAACTCCATTTATTGTAGAATACTTCATGACTGATGCAGAGTCGACGAGACGGCAAGAAGTGAGTGAATTATAGGTCGTCCGAATATGGCATTGTAGGCCGACCTATCATCTATCACCACGAACTCGGCCATCTGGGTGACTTGAGTGTCACCTTGTCCGATGGTAATGGGAAGGTCAGTGCAACCCTCCGTAGTGACTAATTCTCCTGCGAATCCAACTAAAGTGTCAGACTATTCTTTAGCTATGTCCTAGTCCATCCTTGTGCTAGGTAAGTGGTGAGAGATAGAATATTGGCCCCCATCTACCAACACCCTTCTGACCTGGACATGATCTATGAGTGGTGAGATCACCAGGGCATCATTGTGGGGCAAGTGTACCCCTTTCAGATCGGAGTCGGAGAAGGAGATAAGACAGGTCGGCTTCTGCTCTTGAATGGTGCAGACTTCTCGACGAGCCTCCCTAGCAAGCTCCTTCCACTTGTTTACGGACTGGCCCCCACTAGGGCCGCCAAATATGATATTGATGACCGCAGGTCGGTCATCCCTCCGAGGTGGCATCCTTGAACGCTTCCTCTCCTCTTTTTTCTTTGTCGAGCTCGAGCCCGGCTTACCAACGTACTTCTTGAAGTAGCCATCTTGAATCAAGTCCTCAATTTGGCGCTTCAACGCCCAGCAACTCGAGGTATCATGGCCATGATCGCGATAAAAACGACAATACCTGTCTTTGTTGTGCTTTTCCAGGTCTCCTCTAAGCTTATCAGGTCGCTTGAGGAGCTTTTCCAAATCGTTCTCCTCGATATTGGTGAGAATCTCGAAGATCGGAATGGTGGTTGGGGTGTACCTCTCATAGGGCCCCCACTAGTTGGAGTCCAAGTCGGATCTCCTATAGTTAGATCGACCTTGGGAAAACGATCCTTTGTCCTTGGACTTAAGTTCAGACTTCCCCTTTTCTTGGCCACCTGTCTTCTTCTGGTCAGAGCTCTTGTCTATCCGACCTTGTTTGGTTATGAGTAGTTCTTGTCCGTCTATAACCTTCTTGGCCTTCTGCAAGACTTCAGTGAAGGTTGATGGCGCTTACTCGCCTAGTTTGACCGTCAGAGTCTCGTCGGCCAGGCTGGTAAGGAAGTAGCACATGGCCAAATCGTCAGAGCAATACGCGACCTTAAGTTGTTCCTCTTAGAAACGGGTCATATACTCTCTCAAGTCTCGCCCTCTTTCTGTCGGATGGTGGCGAGGTGAGTGGCTATCTTCTTGTCATAGTGCCGATAAGAGAACTGACTAATGAACTCTTTCCTCAACTGGCTATAGGTCGAGATCGACCTTACCAGCAGCCTTCTGTATCAGAGCCGAGTACTCCCCGTGAGAGCGATCTGAAAGGCTCGGCACTTTATGGCATCTGAGCCATTTGAAAGTCCATGAGACCTTCAAAAAGACTTCCACATAGTCCTTTGGATCTTTAGACCCGTCATAGGGCTTCATGGCAGGCGTCTTGAACTTTAGAAGAATGGGGGCCTCCAAAATGTCCGAGGTGAACGGCGATTCGCCCATCTCGCCATTATCAAAATGACTTTCTTTCCTTTCGCACTTTGCCCTAAGTGCCTCGACCTGTTCGTCAAACTTGTTTTTCATCAGGTCGAACTCCTTCCTCATTATAACGGCCTTCAGCGTCAGTGGAGTATACTTCGATTGGGCTTTGAAATCGAAGTTTGAGTATTTTCGGGAGCATGATGGGGAGATCCCTGGGCTTCGTGAGGCCTTCCTCTTCTTGTCGATGATGTGCTTCTTGAGATCATGATCTCTCAGGCTATAGTCAACTCCCACACTATCAGCGATGGGCTCGTGATAGTCGTGATGGAGGGGTGGATGTTGATCTTCCCCTCCCTCCGGTAGATCATCTCCGCCTAGAGCCTTTGAGTGAGATCCAGTTCGGTTTGTCTGCGTCATCTCATTATACATCTCCATGGTGCGCACTCGACTGCGCATGTCATCTAACTCCAGCTGGAGGGTTGCAAGAACTTCAGGGTCCACGGCTGGCGTGGCCCTTCGAGAGGTCTTTCTTGAGGTCCCACCTCAACCTCGGTTGGTCTTGCCGGGCCTCGGGTGTGCCGGTGGCAGGACAGTATTAGCATTGCAGGTAGACCTCCAAGGTGGCTCCACCTCTTGCCCTGCCCTAGTCCGTTCTTCAGTCATCTTGGCGTCAACTTCACGTTAAGTATCATTGTTCGTATGCTGGGCCCGCTGTTCTGCAGTATTTACAGAATCTGCTGGATGAACCATCTCGGAGAAGATATTTTAGTTATTGGGACGACTTGTCCTATCCTTCCCCACAGACGACGCCAAATGTTTATGCAAGGGTTTGCACAACGCTTATTTGGCTCGAACTCGGTCCTTGCTCCGACCCGAAACGCGAAGGGAAGACCTGCACAAGAGGGCAAAATCTCCACCGCTCAAGTCAGTAAGCAACTTGGACTCAATATTAAGTTCGAGGAGAAATTTCATACCTGATGGTGAAATGAGACCCTCTATTTATAGGTTTATGTTCCGACAGGGGTCACGACAGGCAGTTACCTTGGTCGGATTTGTCGGGTTCGAGCAGGTCGACCTCGGCACATTCCTGGAAATGTCGGGTGAATTCTTTAATAGGAAGTGGTGAATGTCTCATCTCGAAAGGATTCAGATGAAGCTTCGTAAGCTTACCCCTCTAATTCTTCTGTGGACGGTGAATCTCTGTCCTCCACGTGGCGAAGAGATATTTCTTCCCCAAGCAGACAATAAGATGACTTGATCGCTGGAATGGAAGGCAAGACGGCAAAACAACAGTATTGTATAACGAGGGCAACTTTGAACATGTCAAAGAGGAACTTGACAAACTACAAAAGAATGGGAAGAATGGGAAGAGACGCTCCATCTCATGTGACAAGGCAAGGTAGGTTTGATTTGATTTGACTTCATAAAGTCATGAACCCAATAAACATATTTACCCCACGTAAAAATTTTAAAATTTAGATTTTAGATCTTAACTTAGAAACTTACCAATTTTAAAAGTTAGTCACATTTTGAATAATTTTTATTTACCTATTTTCAAAAACTTAATTTCAAAATATCGAGCATCAATTTTTAAATTAGATTTTAATAGTTTAAATTTGATTCTTCATTATGCATTATTTAGAGTTGATTCCTACAATTAAGGTCAGTTTTTTTTAAGTTGTTCTATCAAATAAATCCCTAAGCATATTTGTTATAGGCATATATTTGTTTAAAATAATATTTAGGATTTTAAAACAAAATGTCAGTTGACCATTTGTACAATATTATTTGACTATTTTTAAAAATTTCTTATTTATTTGGATCATTATTGCAATTGTCAATATAGTAACCTTTTGTAGCGTAGCAGAATTCATGAAAAACGAGATATGGTCGGAGAATAATCACAGATGGAGAATCTCCACAAATTTGCAGCCTAAATCCTTCAATAGTGATGTTTAGAATATTGAACATTCGTTTTCTATTTTTCTTTTGCAACTACTTTTCTCCTTAGTTCTTTCTCTCTGGAATTGTCTTTATTAACGATTGTCCAATTATCTTTTGGATGGAGAGAGATGGAAAGGGAAGAAGTTTCAAAAACTGTTCCATTTTCAAGTTCAAATTTAATTTTAATTAATAATAAGTTAATTAAATAAGTAACTTTCGTCTCTCACTCCCACATGATTTACTTCATTTATGAGCGGATATCAAGAACACACTATGTCTCATCTCATTATGGAATTTTCTCACATCTCAAAACTAGGAAACATATTTCATTTTATGAGCATCAAAAGTTTATACAACAAAATAGGTCATGTGATCATCATTGTCGATATGGGTTTGTGCCGTGGAGCGGTTGACTTTTTTCTCGAGAGAAGAAAAATGGAGTCACTACCTGGTGTGACTAGCCAATCAAATGCATGGATAAGTTGATATAAAAAAAAAGTTTTGATTTAGGGGTCTTTTGTATATGGGGAGGTATAAACACACCACAACACGAACGATAATTTATTTTCTCGTATTATTTTCATGAAAAATGACCTCACAAAATAAATTATCACCTCAAGGATATTAGAAAATCGACCTCTTGAATCTTCAATTTCCGTTATATGATTTTTTTTTTTAGAAAATATTACAGAAAAATATTTGATTTCTTTCACTTTTAGAAACTTTTTAAAAAAATTTAAACATTTTTCCTTTGATAAATTGTCTTTTATAAAAATTTAATAACTCAACTTAATTTTTAAAAATCCTTTTATCACAAGAAAATTTCAAAAGTATTTCTTTTCGAAGAACAGATATTTATTTGGTAATTAAAGATAAATTCTGTTACGACAAGAATGAAAACAATATTGGATTGGTATTTCAATTATGTTTTCAAATCAATCCGAGGATAAATGAGAATACGACTGAAAATACACCATTCGTAACATATTAAAAATTCAAATATTGACCTCTTGAGGTACTGATCTTTACCCTTTAAAAATTTAAGAATATCGACCTTCTGAATATTTCGAGGTTTCATTCTCGGGAAGTTCATTTTGATTTTTTTAAGTTAAAAATCTTTGATGAAAATCTAAAAATTTCTCCGAAATAATATCAAAATGAGATAAAATGAAGCAAGGAACTTATTACCAAAGCCAGCAAAGAAGTTGTAAGTTCGATTTCCGATTCACACATGTGTTGTACTAAAACGTATCCAAGGAAAGAACTAAACTTGTACTCAATTTCGACGTTTGATATTTAAAAATTTTATGACTATAAGAAAAATCTAAAAATGACGTCAAAATTGCAGAAGTCAACAAGACGCATCCCACTCAATCTTTTTGAAGTTCCGTGAGGCAATTTTTGTGATTGAACACATGAAAGTTCTACCATATTGTAAACAAGTTTACTCTTTTAAATTGATGAAAATAAATTTCTTAAAACGAAAGTTTTTAATTATTTTGCACACATGTTCAAGATTATAGTTCCTCCAAAAGACTTGCTTCCCTTCTATCTTTTTAAATAACATTTTTGTTGTACTGAAAAATAAAATATAATATTTTTGTGCATTTCTTTCAACGTCAAAAACGTTACTTGTTTCTCGGTTTCACTCTCTCAATCAAGAAAAATATAACAGTATAAGATAACTGCTTCTTGTTTTTTGATCATTCAAAAATAAAACAAAAGCATAATTTTTATTTTTTATTTTTTTGGTTCTCTACAATTTTAAATTTAAAAAATAAAAAAATTATTTTTTAAATTAAATATTCAAGATTTTATATTATATTTATTTTGTTGATATTTATTATGTATCATATAAGACAAAAATGATAAAATATGTTATTATCTATGTTTTGAAAAAAAAAACAAGAATATAATAAATTTGGTTGTGTTGTTTCCAAAATTTTTATAGAATTTTTAAAATATTTATTAGAACTGAGAAATTAAAAATAGGAATTGTTACCGAATGATAAATTTATAAAAAATAATGGCAACGTTGCCCAATGGTTCTTGTTTTCTATCTCTGACTTTCCTGTAATTTGTTTATTTATTTACTTATTTGGTTATTGTTGCCGGTTTTTCGTAAATACAAGTAAACACTTTATTTTATCAATTTTCAATGATAAAAGGCATAATAAATATCAAAATATCATATCATATAAAATTTCAATGCTTTATTTTTAAAAACTAATTTTCATGTGAACATGTTTTTTTAAATATAACATTTGAGAGAAAAACAAAAACCTTGTGTTAAGCCTTGTGTTACATAATTTGTGTTAAAAACTAATTACAGAGCTTGACGATGGATGACCTCGACTAGAGGAGTTTAGAAATTGGGTAGTAGAGGAGCATAGGAGCTCTACGGTCAAGGAGCTTAGGAGCTCGGTCGTAGATGAAGTTAGATCATGACCGGTAGATGAGCTTAAGAGCTCGGCTATAGTTGCTCTTAGGAGCTCGGCCGTAGATAGGTTTAAGAGTTCAGCCGTAATTGATCTTGCCACATGGTAGGTTATACTTTGTTTGGGGAAGAGAATACCTTGGACACGTGGAGGACCCCTATTGGTGCTCCAAGATGACTCGTGAGTCATGCCCAGCTCGGACCGCCGAGATCACCACCACTAGCGTTGACAGATGCTAAGTATGAGGGCCGAGGTGAACCTGGCCGAGGTCCGATCTACCGGGATGCTCGGTGGGGGCCGATGTGAGCTACTGTCAATGGCGTGATTATCGGGTGTAACCGTCGGTCCCGAGATTACCGGGTGTAACCGACGGTCCCGAGATTACCGGGTGTAACCGTCGCGAGATTAGCGGGACTACCACCCATAAGTAGAGGACCTCACTCCACGATCAGGTACGATGATTTCTGACCTCGAACTAAACTGGGAATCCGACCTATACTGACTTGATCGTCGGAGTGCTCACCTTTTTGTGCAGGTCCGCCCAAGTACTCAGATCGGTCCGGAGGCCGAGTTTGAGCTGCAATCTGAAACACACTGTTGTGCATATCCTTGCATAAACATTTGGCGCCGTCTGTGGGGACGACAATCTAAGTCATCCCAATTCTTTTAAACCAACACGCAAGCAAAAATGGTTCAACCCGCAAACTCGACCAATACGGCAGATCGAAGGACCCTAGCTGCCAGCGATGCCCACAAGAGGGAGGTCGGAGCAGCAGTGGTAGAGGGGCAAGGTCACGACGGCCTAGCAACAGAACCTTTCCGCAGGTCGGCACGAATCACCGCGCCTGTTCTACCACCTGCGCACCCCCCAAGGACATCCAAGGCCACCCGTGGCCGAGGTGGAATCTCTAAGAAGGGCGCCCGGGGTCCAGCCCCGACCCCGACAAGTGAGAACTTGGACGCACTCCAGAGAGAAATGGAGGCAATGCGCACAAAAATGTGGTCCATGGAGGAAATATATAACGAAATGATATTAGCTGCAGGCGCGGGGTCCCGATCTGAGAACCGGGTGACGCGCGCTGGCATACGCGAGCAAAGGGGTTCCCACCTCGGGCCAGTCGAGGAGGAACATCCAGAAGACAACGAGAGCGAGGGACACACTCGCCAGAGAGGAGACCTCCGTGAACACCTCAACAAAAAGAGAGGTTCATCTCTCCAAAAAGGACAGTCACCATCCCGCTCACACAGGAGCTCCAACCAGCAGGCTGAATCCTCTCGCAACCCAGCAACTCCTGCAGGAGTGATTACAAGGGAGGAGTTCGACCAGCTGAGGGGCCAGCTCGACGCTCAGGTGGAGTCCTTAAAGGCCAAATGTGAGCAGAAAGAAGGTCCACTGAACGATGGCAACTTGGGAGAATCGCCTTTCACCTCGGACGTTTTGGAAGCACCGATCCCTCCGAAATTCAAAGCTCCTACCGTGAAACCTTATGATGGGTCGAAGGACCCCAAGGATTATGTTGAGGTCTTTGAAAGCCTCATGGATTTCCAAGCGGCATCAGACGCAATCAAATGCCGCGCCTTTCAGATCGCGCTTACTGGCAGCGCGCGATTGTGGTATCGGAGACTGCCAGCCAGGTCGATCTCGACCTACTCTCAGCTGAGAAGGGAGTTCCTCGCCCAGTTCTCTTCTCGGCATTATGACAAAAAGACAGCGACCCATCTCGCCACCATCAGACAGAAGGAGGGCGAGACGCTGCGAGAATATGTCACCAGATTCCAGGAAGAGCAATTGAAGGTCACACACTGCTCCGATGACTCGGCCATGTGCTATTTTCTCACCGGTCTAGCCGATGAAGCCCTCACGGTGAAACTTGAAGAGGAGGCCCCGGCCACCTTCGCCGAGGTGCTTCAGAAGGCGAAGAAAGTCATCGATGGACAGGAGCTTCTTCGAACCAAAACCGGCCGACCAGAACGAAAGATCGGCCGGGGAAGAAGTGGAAAAGATATAGAAAAGGCAGATCTCAAGTCCAAGGACAAGGGATCCTTTTCCAGCGGCCGAGTTGAGTATCGAAGGGCGGAGAACGGACCTACCAGGAGCCGGCTTTACGAACGCTTCACCCAGACCACGATTCCAATTTCCGAGATCCTAACGAACATCGAGGAGTCTGGAATGGAAAAACTACTCAAACGTCCTGAGAAGCTTCGGGGAGCCCCAGAGAGGCGCAGCAAGGACAAGTATTGCCGCTTCCATCGGGAGCACGGCCATAACACGTCGGACTGCTGGGAGTTGAAGCGCCAAATTGAGGATCTAATTCAAGATGGCTACTTCAAGAAATTTGTGGGAAAGCCCAGGACCAGCTCGGCAGAGAAAAAGGAAGAGCGGAAGCGTTCGAGGACGCCGCCCCGGCGCACTGGCCGACCTGCGGTCATCAATACCATTTTCGGAGGGCCAAGCGGGGGTCAATCCGGACGTAAAAGAAAGGAGTTAGCTCGTGCAGCCAGGCGCGAGGTGTGCATCATCAGGGAGCAGAGGCCGACCTGCCCAATCACTTTCGACGGTGCAGACTTGGAGGAGGTCCACCTGCCCCACAATGATGCACTTGTGATCGCTCCCTTGATTGATCATGTGGTGGTCAGGAGGGTGCTGGTAGACGGAGGCGCATTTGCTAACATCCTGTCCTTACCGACCTACCTCGCCCTGGGATGGACGAGGTCACAATTGAAGAAAAGCCCGACACCGCTGGTTGGGTTCTCTAGAGAATCGGTCATCCCAGAGGGTTACATCGACTTGCCGGTCACGCTTGGGCAAGACCAAACTCAGGTCACCCAAATGGCCGAGTTCGTGGTAATTGACGGTAGATCGGCCTATAACGCCATCTTTGGGAGACCCATCATCCACTCATTTCGGGCCATTCCCTCGACACTTCATCAAGTTTTGAAGTATTCCACCCCCAATGGCGTGGGCACGGTCCGAGGAGAACAGACCGCTTCGAGGGAGTGCTATGCCTCCGCACTGAAAGGCTCATCGGTCTGCGCCCTTGAAACTCTCGCCAGTAGGGATGGGACGCTCGAGTTCAAGGCCAACCTGCCGAGGAGGGAGTTTGCCGCACCCACTGAGGAGCTCGAGCTTGTTCCTCTGCTTAGTCCCGAGAAGCAAGTAAGCATAGGAACCAAGCTGGGGGCCACCGACAGAGAGGAGCTAATCCACTTCCTCAGATCCAACTCGGACGTCTTTGCGTAGTCCCATGAGGACATGCCTGGCATTGACCCAAAGATTATGACGCATCGCCTCAGCATAGATCCATCATTCCGACCTGTAAAACAAAAAAGAAGACCTATAAACAAGGAGAGGAGTGATGTAATTGTTGAGAAAGTTAGCAAACTTTTGAAAGCTGAATACATAAGAGAAATTTCGTATCCCGAGTGGCTCTCCAATGTTGTATTAGTTAAAAAATCTAACGGAAAGTGGAGAATGTGCGTAGACTTTACGAACTTAAATAAGACATGCCCGAAAGATTGCTTCCCACTGTCGAGGATTGATCAGCTCGTGGACGCCACGGCCGGGCACGAACTGCTCACTTTCATGGATGCCTACTCTGGGTACAACCAAATCAAGATGCATGTCCCGGATCAAGATCATACCGCATTCATAACGGACCAAGGTCTGTACTGTTACAAGGTCATGCCCTTCGGTTTAAAGAACGCAGAAGCGACCTACCAGAGAATGGTGAACAAAATGTTCGTCAAGCAGATCGGCCGGAATATGGAAGTGTATGTGGACGACATGCTTGTCAAGAGCAAGCAGTCTAAGTCGCATCTCTCCGATCTGACCGAAGCCTTCGAGGTTCTAAGGACATATCAAATGAAGCTCAACCCAACTAAATGTGCCTTTGGAGTCTCTTCGGGAAAATTCCTTGGCTTCATGGTGAACAGCCGGGGGATCGAGGCCAACCCCGAAAAGATTAAAGCCGTGCTCGAGATGGAGGCACCTAAGACGCTGAAACAGCTTCAGTGCCTCAATGGCAGGATTGCGGCCCTGAACCGGTTTGTTTCAAGATCGACAGATAAGTGTCTTCCTTTCTTCAAAGTCCTACGAAAGAAAGGGTCGTTTGAATGGACAACGGAGTGCGAGCAAGCATTTCAGCAGTTGAAAAGTTACCTCTGCTCGGCACCTTTGCTCGCCAAACCCCTGCCAGGGGACAAGCTCCAGTTGTACTTAGCAGTGTCTGACAGTGCCGTCAGCTCGGCCCTAATCAGGCAAGAGGAAGCGTGGCAAAACCCGGTCTACTACACAAGCAAGGCTATGACCGAAGCCGAGACCAGATACCCTCAAATGGAAAAGTTGGCTCTTGCTTTAGTCACCTCGGCCCGACGGCTTAGACCATACTTCCAAGCCCATACTGTGGTGGTGCTCACTAACTTGCCCCTAAAA
The DNA here is from genome assembly GCF_013281855.1 of Momordica charantia. Classification (NCBI taxonomy): domain Eukaryota; kingdom Viridiplantae; phylum Streptophyta; class Magnoliopsida; order Cucurbitales; family Cucurbitaceae; genus Momordica; species Momordica charantia. Next base: position 9,205,382 of record NW_028275163.1, on the reverse strand, counting down.
AACATCTTTCGTAAGCCAGAAGCTTCTGGACGCCTGATGAAGTGGGCAATGGAGCTAAGTGAGTACGACATCCAGTTCGAACCCAGAACTGCGTTGAAAGGACAAGCAGCGGCGGATTTCATAGCCGAGCTCACACCACCTTCCGAGCTGAGCGAGTCCGACCTACCGTGGACAATCTATGTCGACGGATCCTCCAACGGGAAGGGGTGCAGGGCCGGGGTGCTCTTGCTCGGACCAGGAGGCGAGCGATTTGAGTATGCCTTGAGGTTCGGCTTCCGAACTTCCAATAACGAGGCTGAGTACGAAGCATTTGTTGCCGGCCTATGAATTGCTAGAGCATTGGGGGCCTCTTGTGTTAAGATCTTCAGCGACTCCCAGCTGGTTGTGAGCCAGATCACGGAAGAGTACCAAGCCAGGGAACCCCGAATGGAGAAGTATTTGGGCAAAGTCAGATCGTACCTCGCCCAATTTCGAACTTACGAGGTAAGCCGGGTTCCCCGAGCAGAAAATTCTAATGCCGACGCCTTGGCCAAGTTAGCATCAGCGTACGAGACCGACCTGGCCAGGTCGGTCCCCGTCGAGATCTTAGATAATCCCTCGATCTCAGAGCCAGATCTGATGGAGATCGGCGCTCCAGAGTCCTCATGGATGGACCCGATTGTGGACTTTATTGGGGGCAATTCACCACAAGACCCCAAGGAGCGCAGAAGGTTGGCTAGGCAAGCAGCTCGGTTCGTGGTCCGAGGTGGAGCGTTGTACCGACGCGGCTTTTCCCTGCCTCTATTGAAATGCCTAACCCCTGAAGAGGGCCTATACGTCCTCAGGGAAATCCACGAAGGAGTGTGCGGCAATCACTCAGGCGCCCGGTCGCTGTCAGCCAAAGTGATCCGACAAGGATACTATTGGCCGACCCTCAACCAGGACGCCAAGAAGTTCGTTAGAACTTGCGACAATTGCCAACGCTACGGAAACATAATCCACCAACCTTCCGAGCTGCTCACCCCCATCTCGGCCCCGTGGCCATTCGCGCAGTGGGGGGTAGATATCATTGGTCCTTTCCCTTTGGGCAAAGGCCAGACCAAGTTCGCTGTGGTTGCTGTGGACTATTTCACAAAGTGGGCCGAGGCCGAGGCACTCTCCCACATAACGGAATCCAGAGTCACGTCCTTTGTATGGACAAATATCGTATGTTGCTTTGGTATACCGAAGGCCATTGTGACAGATAATGGGAAGCAGTTTGACAACGCGAAGTTCAAAAGCTTTTGCAGCGAACTTGGCATAAGTCACCTTAGCTCGTCCCCCGCACATCCGTAAGCAAATGGGCAGGTGGAGGCAGTCAACAAGATCATCAAGCGAGGCATCAAACTTAGACTGGACTCCAAGAAAGGCAGGTGGGCCGAGGAACTACCAGAGGTTCTATGGTCGTACCGGACCACCCAAAGAGAATCGACGGGTGAGACCCCGTTCTCCCTGGCCTTCGACTCCGAAGCTGTAGTCCCGGTTGAGATCGGCATGCCATCTGACAGAGTAGAGCGTTACGAGCCTGCAGCAAATGAGGAAGAGCTGCTCCTCAACCTCGACTTGTTGGAAGAAAGAAGAGCAATGGCCCAGCTACGCCTGGCGGAATATCAGGGCAGAATGGCCAGACACTACAACGCCCGCGTTCGACCTCGGACCTTCCAAGTCGGACATCTGGTCTTAAGAAGGGTCCAAACCCATGTGGGTGCCCTTGACCCGACCTGGGAGGGGCCGTTTGAGGTCAAGGGAGTAATCCGACCTGGGACGTACATATTGGCCGATCTGAAAGGAGACGTCCTAGAGCACCCGTGAAACGCGGAGCACCTGAAGTGTTATTATCCTTGAAATGCCAAAAGGGTTTTCAATGGATCTGTAAAAACTGTTTCAAAAAGAATTACGATCGGAATAAATGTGATGATTTAATTTCATGATTCCGAGTTCGACCAGAAATTAAATGGGGGCCACGGACTCCCACACGATCACATTCCAACAGTCGGTTAAAATCCAATCCTCCAAAACCTAAGGGTACGAGGTGCGATGCCAAAACCATTGACGAACTTAAAATTCAAACCTTCAAGGTAAATGGGCAATGTGAAAAGTTCAAAATGATCAAGCCTCCGAACTTGAGGGTACGAGGTGCGATATGAAGAACAGCTACGGACTTAGGATTTTAGCCTTTTAACGTTTTTTAAGTTAAGGGTGCGATATTAAAAAATCCAGAGTTGGTGCAATGCATTGAATACTAGACAGAGATTCGAATTCATAAATTTAAGTATTTTTGAAGGCGCGACCTCAAAAGTACGAGGTGCGAGGTGACATTGGCTTTAGCCTAAAGAAAAAGCAAAGAAAGGAAGGCAACAAAGTAAAAACAAACGAGAAGCCTCTTTATTGAATGAAAAGCAGAGCCAAGGCTTATAGACTTTGCAGCTCTTCCCTAACACTTACAAAAGAAGAGAAGAAAGACAGAGAAAGGCCTTATGAAAGGTGATCGCCTAAGAGCCTGCTTGAGGAGCGCCCTCTTGAGTGGTGCCGACCTGATCCTCTTCGAGGTCGGAATAGTCAGAGTCCAGATCTCTGACGTACTTATCCACCAACGCTTGGGGGCCAGGGGTGCCGCTAGGCCCAGACGCCCACTGCTCAGCATACCTCTTCTTCAGACCACCGAGATCGATCTGAAGGTCAGGCATGTCGGAAGCAATGCCCTTCATGACAAACTTGAAGCCCGCGTCAGAGAAGTCTTTGGCAAATCCATCGAAGTCAGGATGTTGCCTAAACGATTCCTCCAATAGGACTCCATTGTTGAGACGCTCCTTCACCGTCTCCAGCTCGGCAGTCACATGCTTCAGCTCCTCCTCCTTCGCTTCAAGCGCCTGGAGCATGCCGTCCTTCTCCTTGAGGAGTAGGAACTTCTCCTTCTCCAAGCCCTTGGTGATGGCATGGGCAGCTCGGAGCTGGACCTTGCGTCTGTCCTCTTCCTTCTTCAGCAGCTCGGCCTTGGCCTCCACCTCGGCCTTCAAAATTTCCACCTCAGAGTGAGCTTTCAGCAGCTCATCCTTCATGGTGGAAGAAGCAGCCTCCAAGGCAGCAGAGAACTCCTCTTTCTCCCTCGCTGCCAGAGCTTCCCTCCCATCCAGCTCGGCCTTCACGGCCAGAGCCGATTGAATGGAAGCAACAAACGCCTGAGAAAAGGTACAAAGAAGAAAGTTAGACCGAGCTACCTGTTAGGTAAATTGAGCAAAAATGAAGACACCAATTTTACCTCAGCGGCGTAGTCGATGGTCCTCTGCAGGACGGACCCCGGGTCGCTTACAAATTTGGACGCTCTTCTGAGGCAGCGGTCCAAACTTGCAGCCGAGATGCGGGACACCTGGTCCCTCACCCCAGAACTTGATGGCTCGACTCTGAACCGTGCTGTCACGTCGGACGTCCCGCCCATCCTGGCCTCAGGATCGTCCACCCGATCTGCGAAGCTCGTAGGCAGGACCCCACGAGCTCCGACCTCCAAGGGGGAGGTGGTCTTCTTCTTCTTCCTCATTCGCTTCAGAGGGACTTCCTCCCTCACCTCTTCGCCCAAGGGCGAGACGTCCACCGCCTCGGTCTGATCCCTGGGGCGCTTCTCCCTCGAAGGACCCCCAGAAGACTCCAGCTCGATCACTGGGTCTGGATCTTCCGAGGCTGGCCCTACCACAGCAGAAGTGGCAGGTTTCGAACTCTGGGCGGCCTCAAGAGCATGGGCTCGGCCCTTGGACTTGCGCTTCACGTTGCTTGCAAATCCGCAAACCATGGCTGCAAAACAAAAACAGGAATCAAGACAAAGTTAGAGGAAAAAGGGGGGGAGCAAGCTCGGCATACCAAGTTTGGAGTTTGGCCTTGAGGATTCAATGGGACGAACTGCAGGGTTGTAATCTAGCAGCCCGGACTCAAGCAGCAGCTTGTCGGTCACCAAGGTTCCGACCTTCCTACCCCTCGGAAAATGCTCCTTATAATATTTCAACGTGTCGAAGGAGGCTTGCGTAAGCTCGGGGACTGGTCGGATTGAAACTGCACAAAGACAAAATCCGAGTCAGACCTGAATAACAAGAATGAAAAGTTATCACAAAAAGTAAGAGCTATTTCGTACCTAGGTTCCCAAACCTAGTGGGAACGTCAAAGAAGGAACGACCCGACTCGTCCTTTGCAAGCCATTCCCCGGAAGCGTAGAACCACTTCCTCACCCATCCTTTGATGGAGGTCGGCCCCTTAACTATACCGCCTGCTCCTTTCCTTGCGCACATATAGAACCGACCAGGCTTCTTAGCTATCCTTTTCGCTTCGAAGCACGCGAGGAGCTGGTCTACGTCCAACAGCTCGGCCTCTTCACTATCCCGAGCTCGTAGCCAAAAAAGGATGGCCAAAGCGAAAATGACACCCCACCCATTGGGGGCCACTTGAGCCGGAGCCAACCCAGTTCGGAAGAGAAATTCTTGGACAAAAGGGTGAAGGGGAAGTCTGAGGCCGTAATCAAACATTTTGAAGTAGAGAGTGACCCATCCCTCTGGAGGATTGTCAGCTCTCTCCCCCTCCTCCGGAATCCTAAGGAGGATGTTCTCAGGGATAGCGAACCCCCTACGAAGGGATCCGAGGTAGTGCTCAGGTATCCTAGAAGGGTATTCCAAACCCTGACCCGAGGTGGAGGCATCACTATCCTCCCCGTCATCGGAGAACCTAAAGTTTTCTATCTCCTCGAGCTCGGACTCTAACCTACGAGCTAAATCCTCATCGGATCCTAAGTCGCTGCTAAAAGAGGACGACATGACAACTATGCTCGAAAGAGAAAGTGAGGGAAGAGACCGACCTACCAAGGGTTCGAGCTGCCTTCAGATCGAACTCCAAGAATTCAGGAAACGTAAGGTATGACCTGAAGGATTGGGGGTATTTATAGCTCGTCGGAAAAATTTCCCCACCGTACACGTGTAATCCACGAGCGGCCAGGATCCCCCCGAAGATCCGAAGCGTCGGAATATTTGAATAATCCGACGATAAATCCACCGCAACGGTTATATTTTCCCACGAATAGGAAGTCGCCACGCGTCCAAAGCAAGTCGAATGAATTTCTCTGCCAGGTCGAGATCGGACCAGACAGAGAGGGGGCCAATGTTTGGGGAAGAGAATACCCTGGACACGTGGAGGACCCCTATTGGTGCTCCAAGATGACTCGTGAGTCATGCCCAGCTCGGACCGTCGAGATCACCACCACTAGCGTTGACAGATGCTAAGTATGAGGGCCGAGGTGAACCTGGCCGAGGTCCGATCTACCGGAATGCTCGGTGGGGGCCGATGTGAGCTACTGTCAACGGCGTGATTATCGGGTGTAACCGTCGGTCCCGAGATTACCGGGTGTAACCGTCGCGAGATTAGCGGGACTACCACCCATAAGTAGAGGACCTCACTCCGATCAGGTACGATGATTTCTGACCTCGAACTAAACTGGGAATCCGACCTATACTGACTTGATCGTCGGAGTGCTCACCTTTTTGTGCAGGTCCACCCAAGTACTCAGATCAGTCCGGAGGCCGAGTTCGAGCTGCAATCTGAAACACACTGTTGTGCATATCCTTGCATAAACATACTTTTTTTCCAATAGAGTTGATTAGTTAAATAGTTTAACTATCAATTCTTTATCATTGGAGCTCAAAGTTGTACTTGGTCATTAACTTCCACAACAAATACTTCATTGGTAGAAAATTAAATAATATTGATTATTTAATTGAATTGTTAATTAATAATAAATTATTATTAATTTTTTATAAAATGGGTTTGTTGGGCTTCAGAAGCCTAGTTGGATTCTTGGATCAACTTTAGGCTAAAATTAGATTTTAAGAAATGGGAAACTAGAGAAATAGCTCTATTAAATAATTTGATTTGAGAAATGCCAAAAGAATCAAATACCGACTAAAAAAATTTTAAATTTCAAAAATTTTAAATAACATCTGGATTTTGAAATTTTGAAATTTGTAATATAAAATTTGTTAAATGCATATTTTAAAATAAAAAATTTTTAAAATTGAATCAAAATGTAAAATGACTAAAAAAATATAAAATCAATTTCGGGAGGTGAGAAATGAGTAGGGTAGTTGCATAGAGAAGATGAAAAAGGATCCACTATGAAGGGAAAAGCAGCTGAACGGACTCCTTCACAATTTTACCTTTTAACTCCATTGTTGCCTAAAAATAAATAAAATAAATTTACACGTAAAATCAAACATTTTACCAATTTGAGAATATGGAATTCATTTAAACAATTTGTTTAAACCTTTGTAGCACATGTAATAAAAAAAAAAAAAAAAACCTTATTTAAACCTTCATTTAAACAAATCTCACTGTTGCACGCCTAAACCCTTGGAGTACATGCTCTCGTAAAATCGAGTATTGCTCAAATGCCACCGCGACCAAAACCCACTATTGCTCATTTAAACAAATCTCACTGTTGCTCCATTCGAAAGCCTCCATCCAACATTGTTCGGCAGCCGGCCGCGACGTAGATTGCGGCGGTGGTGTCGGCTGGGACGTTCTGATGGCCGACAGCGACGTGGATTGATCGTTATCGTTTACCATTTGTTTTTCCAAGAATCTGATTCCATAAAGCTTAGAGAGTTCAAGACCCATTCGAATTCAAACCTCAAACTCCATTCGAACGGCTATCTACAAGGATATGTACTCCATTTTATCGATTGATTCGAGAATTCTCATTCTTCTTCCACCATATTTTTTGACGTTGTTTGAATAAATGAAGTTTAAATAATAGACCGTTACCAACTCCCGATTTTGAAAGAATTTAGTTGGACACAACTGATTTTGTAGGGCACGTAGATATAGTCGGTTGGTGGATTTGATTGCAAAATATAGTTTAGATAGTTTATATTGTAATAATAAATAATAAATTATTGTTAAGATTAGATATGGTCGCTTAGGTTTAAAAAATCACTGAGAATGGAAGCTATATTATAAGCATGATTTTGAAGGCTATATTTATAGATGCTTTGGTGTCTCAACCTCATGGATACACATTCTCCAACGAGACCATCTAATGCTCGAATAAAAGGATCAAACAATTGGACCAACTTTTGAACTTTGCTTCTATCTCTAAAATATTCCTGCATGATTTCGTCAATCTTCGATTGATATAGGAGTTCTTGTTCATTGTACGCGATGTTTTATTGGTGAGGTAAGTTGTATATTTTTTGGTTCTTGATAATTTTATATAGAAAAACTCCTATATTTTCGCACGATTGTATGCATAAAACTGTAAGCCAGGGTAAGAGGTTTCTTCAAAATCATGCCTATATTATCTCTGATGGTAAATTGGCTATCATGTAATGTCTATATTTATACTGTACATAATAGTAAATTGTGAAAATACTAACCAATTTGTATGTGGGTGATTAATTCCCAAACGAGTCCATCCAATTATGTTAAAGGCAACTTTCCTTTCTTCTGGTATTTGGATAAAGAAAGAGCAAGTGTATATTTCTTCCGGTAGAAATATAAACACATTTTGTTACCATTATTCTTTTGGAGACCCTCATCACATCAATTACTTCCTTTAATTCATAAGAAACAGAACAGCTACGTATGCCAACTTGGGGCTTGGTTATTTTTAGGTAAGTGATTCAATATTTGTAGTATATACTCTTATTGACGAGATTTGAAGTTTTAATTACATCAAAATTAACTTGTAACCACCCATATTTTCTAATACGGTCATTCTGACAAAATGCCGAAACGTAACTTTCAAAAAATCTTAAAAACTAAAATTATTCCGCGGAAGCAATTTCTTTACAGAATTTTTCTAAACTAACTTAACTAAATAGGAGGATGACTTTCAAATATTTCACAAATAAACAAAATATCAATTTCAAACCTTTAAATAAATCTAAACAAAACTTTATCAAATCATTTAAGAATACTTCAAATATTTTGCAAATAAACATAATTTCAATTGCCAAATTAGTTTTCAAATCCATAATAAAACTTCAATTTCATATGCAAGATATCAATTTCAAATCTTCCTATCAAATCCAAATTACATTTTAGTTTTTGAAATACGACAAATCACTTACAACACTTCTCGAAGGGATACGGTAAATAACTTACAACACTTTTTCGAAGAGATATGACAAATTACTTACAATACTTTTTGAAGGGATATGACAAATTACTTACCTCTTCCAGAAATGCTACGAATCTAATTAACTTCTTCCTTGGTAGTTGTCAACTTAGAGGCCTAGAAACAACCAATATCCAAAATCAATTCTTAAATCCTATCCAAGGATTTAAAATTCAACCAATTACTAACCCAAATCTCATCTACCCAATTTTCCCATTCAAAACACTTTTTTATGCAAAATAATTAGGAAAGTATGAATTTGGAGCTACAAAACCGGATCTGAAAACTAGGTTAAAACGCCTCTAAAATCCACCATAACAACCTTTAAAATCCCTAAATTTTCAATTGTTTAGAAGGTTTGGACCTATCTTCTTATCCAAATAAATTTCAACTTCTTTTTTCTCCCCACAGCAGAAATGACAATATTAACATGGGCAGAGTTTTTATTTTTATGTTAATTTGATTGAAAGAAACTTCAACAACTTCTTGGATTGTTATCTAAATATTATCACTAGCATTCAGTGTCTTTTTTTGTTAGTGAAATCTGCTACAGCAATAGTAGCCCATTTGATAATAAGAAATTGCTTACTCCCCCTTTCTGAAAATGGGGTAACTATGTAGTTATACGGTGTAGGGACAAATTCTCTTATACTTTTTTTTACCATGTAGTAGCTATATATTTATACTATGTAAGGACTGTTTAATTCTATTTTGAAATATAATCTTATATTTGCTATTTTTGTTTATGGTTTCATCCATCATATTTATACTATTTATTTTTTGTCATCCATTCATCCATGCTATATGTACTTGGTGTTTTGGTGAGGGGACTCTTTGTATTTATTTACTGCATATATTGTGTAAAGAAGTTTCAAATTGAAACATTGGCATGGATCTTCTCCATCGAATATGGATATTTTTCTGGATCTTTTTCATCGTATATAACATGGACAATGACATGGAAATCCTTTTGAAACCAAACTTTGAGGGACTGCTGAGAATTTTATATTAAATTCATTGTTGCTCTGTTATATTAAACCAAACTCTATAGGATCCTATATATTAAATTCATTGTTGCACAATACGTCCATGAAAGTAAATTTCTTCCCCTAAGGTAAACTGTATTCTGAACGGCGTATGAACTTTCACCAACCCCGTAGATGGTGTTATATACGGGGTCAGTATCTACAACTATGTAGTAGTCGATGCACCTGACATCCGACAGCAGGGATATGGCCCATGCCACGTCCCTATCTACTAACAGCCTCATAATTATCGACTTATCAGCACCATTTCTGAAAGTGAAAGTCGTGTAATTTTTTCCCTTCTGGAAAATGAAGATCTCTAGAGATATACATCCACAGATTGTTGTAGGGTGGAATCAAATGGAATTAAAACGTGCCCACTATTGAACCCTTGATAATTGTTGTGCTCCTCCCAACTTACATCATGTAAAACCGTGGCTAAGAATGATCGCATATTGTTCCCGTGTTGATTGATTTAATTTCTAAAAAAATGTAAAAAGAAAATGGGTGGGAATTAATGACACCTTGGGTAAGAATATTAAAGAGAAAGTGGAAACTTCAAAATTAGTTATGTTTGTTAAAAAGAAATTAAAATATTTTAAACTAGTTTGAATGATATAGGTAGATTTGGTGCTTTAAATTTTGTGGAAATATTTTAGGAATTATATAAGTTTTGTAGTTAAGGTGGTTTCAATATAGGTAAATTTGGTGGTTTAATTTTGTGGAAAGACTTTAGGAATTATGTAGATAATAGGGAGAGATTTTAGGGAATGTGGAACGCCATCTAAAATGGGGAGAGATAGTAAAGATAATATGGACATGAAATATGTAGAGGGATAAAAAAGGAATTATATACCTCCCCAAATTTCAAGAAACTAAATTTGGCCATAACATGCAATTTTGAAAAATTTTGACCATTTTTCTTGAATTGGGTTTTGGAATTGCAATGAAGCATAATTTAGTGTTGGGATCCATGGAAAAGTCCATGAACAACCCAAACCCATGAGATGAGAGGCCACTAGGCAATGATACAAATTTAAGGCTAAAATACTATTTTGGCTGTTGTACTTAAAGCTTTAGTTCATTTTGGTTTCTATATTTTTAAAATATTCATGTCCATATACTTTCTAACGATTCATTTCGGCTCATATACTTTTATTTTGGTTCATTTTAGTCCCTGTACACTTAAAATGTCCGTTTTGGCGTCCTTTTACTTTTAAAAAGTGACCATTTTTGTTCCTTCATTTTATTTTTAATCTAATTTTTTTAATTACAATTTCGACACAACACTACACTCAACATATTTCTTCAAATGTAACAATGTATTTATATTAAAGGATATTCATTATGCGTAGAATTCGTGTTAAAATTTTGAAAATAGAGACTAAAATAATCACTTTTTAAAAGTACAGGGACCAAAACAAAAATTATAAAAGTATGGGGACCAAAATGAACAAAAGTTAGAAGTACAGGGACGATCAAAATAGTATTTTAACCTAAATTTAAAATAATTTTAATTTATATTATTAATTTAGAGATTTAAAGAGTAGGGTTTTAGTGAAAAGTTTATAAATTTATAAGGAGACTTGTCAAACCTAAAGGTTACTTTGTGACATACGTATAGGTAAACTTTCTTAATTTCCTCCCAAGTTTGTGCTAGACGTCCATTCTTTGTAGATGAAGGATAGTTGAAAAGATCTCATAGAGGAGCCATTTGCACTAGGCGCACTGCGCTTTCCCTTGATCTTGATCTTGAAAGATCCACTCGGGTCAAAAAGCGATGGTTATGCCACGACGTCCTTAAAATCTATATGTGTGAAGTGACTGGGTGCATTCCAAGGTGTGAAGTGAGAGAGAAAAGTGTGGGCCATGACGATTTTGGCAAGGGATTAGTACATTGATGGACTATTTAAAGAGATCCTAATTACATAAAAGGATGGAAGATATAAATTTACACATTTGTCATGAAACAACCTTATTTAAGAGGGTATCATCACATAAATTAGTTAAATATCCTCTCGTATCTACAAATTAATTTTAAATTCTTTTTAAAATGCAAAATTGATTTATTGGGAGGTTATAATTTGGATCCCATAATTTTTGCTTAATGATACTTTCCAAAAGTAATTAAAACCCCAATGTTGGATCTATGTCAACCCTAGAGGGGGGTGAATAGGGTTTAATTAACAAAATATAAACTTTTTAATAAATGGGCTCAATTTAAACAAAGATATACAATTTTAACAAAGTAAGATAAAATAAATTCTAAGGCAAACAAGAGAAATTTAAAGCAAACAATAAAATTCTAAGATTAATTGCAAAAATAAATAAGAGAGAGAGTAATAGAAATTTGACACCGGAAATTTTTATAGTGTTTCGGCACAACTGTCCTACTCCACTTCACCTCTTGGGTTGTAAATTGAAATTTTGACTCTTTCTACGGTAAGAGTCAAATCGGTACACTGCTTTTCACAAGAGCAAAGACGATCCTCTCCACGGTGAGGATCACACCGTTACAATGAATTGGAAATTTCTAAACACACTTACAAACTCTCAAATAGAGTAAATATACAAATTTGAGCTCACAAAAATTTCAATCCTCACAACAATAAATTTCTGTCACAAATAATATGGAAAGAAAAATTGAGAACTTGGAGAGATTAGCAAATGAGAATTTTGAAGTTATGGAGGATTGAGAATAAGAGAATTGTTGTTTAATTTTGAATGAGGAGTTGAATTTAAATAGAGCGAAGAAAATGGTAAAAAAAAATTAAGTTTAATTTTGGACCATTAGATTTTAATTATTAAAAAAGAAGGGTTCAGATAAATTTGAAAAAAAATGAATTAAGAATTATATATATAATAATAAAAAAAATTAAAAATATATATATATATATGATGTATAATGATATATATATATATATATATATATATATATAAAATTACGTGACAAGTTTTGAAATATATAATAATAATAATAATAATAATAATAATAAAAATAATAAAATAATATATACACGTGAGAAACGGTAAAAATTTTCAAAACTTTTTTTTAACCATTTCTTTTCTTTTCCTTTTCTATATATTAACAAAACAAGTTTGTCATTTGTCAAGCTTACGAACTATCCACGTCATTTCTCGGGTATTTTCTTTTCTTGTTTCAATCGTAACTTCTTCGTTTGAGCTTCGATTTGGATGATCTAACTTATTGGAATCATTGTAACGAACTCTACGTTGTGGACATTTTAAAAAACTAAAATTATCAATAAATAAAAATTAATTTTATTATCATCAAAACATTGATTAATTAATTAATTTGAGATTAAGGGCCAAAAAGCCAACACCCAAAACATCCAAAAAAAATCCCAAAATTCCCCAAATTTGAAAACTTCCAAAAATATCCCCCAACTTCGGAAGCAGTTACCCTTCCGCTTCCTCCGTCTGCTGCCGTCTCCGAGATTTGTAACCGTTCGTCGGACGTCGTCTGACGCAGCCGTGTTTGTTCTGGTCGCTATATCGGTAGGTATCCATTCGTCTGCTTCATTTTCCGTTTCTCGTCGTTGTCATTGTACGTTCCCCGTCTCATTTTTCGTCTTTGTATGTCTGCTTCAGTTATATCCAATTTTCCGTCTCCGTATGTTTCAGACCTTCATTTTTCGTCGACGAACAATGTTTCGGGCGACATCTTCTTGTTGTATGGCTTCTCCTTTCCGGCGTCGAGCAGTGGATTCCTCGTCTACGGTCCCCTTCCGTTTACACCAATAGTAAGGTAATAGTCTTCTCGTTCAGCTTTGTATATATGGGTATATATTATATATGTGTATATATTTTATAGTTATTAGTACATAAGATATGGTACCAATCTTTGGCTGGTATAGTCAAGTAGTTCTGTAGAAAGGGTCTTGAAAATTATCAATGTACTAATCTCAAGTTCTAAACGTCTCATGGTTTGTGTAATTTCTTATTGGTAAGGTCTCGGGTACCAATATCTTATGTGTATATAACTATAAGATATATACATATATAAGATATATACACATATATACAGTATATCCCCATATATACAAATATTAACAGGAAGACTAAGACTATGAGACGTTTAGAAATTCAATTTTCTAGACCCTTTCTACAAAACTACTTGACAATGCGAGCTAAAGATTAGTACCATATCTTATGTATATATAACTATAAGATATATACACATATATACAATATATACTCATATATACCAATCTTAACGGGAAGACTATTACCTTACGATTGGTATAAACGGAAGGGGACTGGAGACGAGGAACGCACTGCTCAGCGTCAGAAACGTGCAAAGACGTCGACGGAAACTTTATTCGACGACGGAAAATGAAGGTCTGAATCATCGGCGAAGAAGGAATCAATACCTCGTTGACAGAAGCCGTGAAGGTCTGAGACGACGACGGCGGGGAACAAATACAGCGATTGGAGATGGCAGCCGACGACTGGAAACAAAGCACGGAGACGGCAGCAGACGTATTAAGAGGAAACAAAAGTTAGATATTCGCAGTGGTGAAAATAGAACAGTAGGAAAAAATTAAAACTTGTTTTAATAAAATTGGAAGTTGTTAATTGCTGAGAGGAAAACATCATGCGGACATCTATGTATTATTAGCAAAAATCTTTTTTAAACGAGTGAATTGAGGAATTAGTGTTGACAAATTGAATTGAGCCCACAATAATTAAAGTAATATAATTACAAATTAAGGATTCAAATCTTTTAAATTTAAAAATTATAATAAAAGAAAATGTAATAAATAAGGGTAGAATCGATATTAACAAAAAATCCTACTTGCAAATATCTAAAAGTGTAAAATTTGAAAACCAAAGACATTTATGAAATTAAGATTCAAAAATAGCACTCCCAAGATATTATGCCTTTTGGCAAGGTATAGTTTGATTTTGAGCTCACCATTCACTTTCACTTAGGCTCGGGCCAAGTCACTTAGGCTTCTTCTCCTCGTCGATGATGCTACCGCATACTGCTAGTCAAATGACCCGTGAAAACATTTTCTCCTTCAACAGCAGTTGTATGCCGCTGAAAAAATGACCACTGAGCTTCGTCACTGTGAATAGTTGCCCAAGTACTTTTTCTATTTATGCCACATGTATGTGAAACCGCAAACCGAACTGATTAAATCATCGATTTGCGGTTCGGTTTCATGCGGTTTATATACTCACTTCGGTTCCGTGTGGTTTTCACTTATTCATTTTTTAAAAATCGATTTCGGTTTCGATTTGACTTCCAAACCGAACCGTGAACACCCCAGTTCATAGGTCCCAAGCCGATTAGTTTAGCTTTCATTTAGGTGTGAAAAGTCTATTCAATCATGTTGCCCTTTGTCATCCTAAAAGTAAGGATTTTAATCCCTTTTGTTTTGAGAATATTTTTTTAATTAAAAATATCATCAAGATTTTCAGATTAATTGTGCAAGCTTTCACTGTCTACAGTCGAATTCAATTCAATTTCCAACACCACTAACCGCCAATGACGGGAAATTGGCATGGATAACCTAAAAAAGTTTGTTGTTTGCTCAACTGACCTCAATTAAAAAATTTGACTCAACTGACCCAATTTAATATTTTGAATAGAATATTGAAGGATTAAATTACTATTTTAGCCTCAATCTGGAATGCAAGTGAAGTCGCAAACGAATTAACACAAAAGGAAATTAATGGGTAGGTTCGACCGTGGTTATTGTTAGTTTGACCTTGGTTAGTAGAAAAGTAACACGAATTTTTTGCTTCACCACGGGCGTGAACTATAGGACCCCGGCCGTGGTGTTAATGAAAGGCAACTAATGGGCTAGTTTGGACCGTGGTTAAAATGAATGTTTGACCACGGCCGTGAAAACTAGTACCACGACCGTGATGTTCATGAAAGACAACTAATGGGCTAGGTTGGACCGTGGTTAAATTGTTTGCTTGACCACGACCATGAAAAATAGTACCACGGCCGTTAATTTAATGACCATTATACCCCTCAGTTCAAATTCAAACTGTTCGTATCTCTCATTCCATCTTCTTTTCTGTTCTTCCGTTTTCGTTTTCGCCCATTCGATTTACACTCCCTCAATTTCCTCTGTTTCACTCTCTACTAGTCAATATCGTGCTCCGAATCGCTTCCCATATCCGAAACTTCGAGGTTAGAACATTTTATTTTGTATTTGCGTCTCTTTTATGGCAAGAAAATAAGTCTTTTTTTACTTATATTTGCGATTTTTTTCGTTATTTGTCCATTAATTCCTTTCATGGCAGCCTATTTAGTATTTTCGGTACTTGTAGGGCTCGAAATCGGTGTTTTTTGTTTATGATTTGCGTTTGTGGTTGAAATTTTGATTTAGGGCTTCGGGGTTTCTATTTTCGGTTGTGTTTGCGTGGGTTTGTGTGGGCTAAACGTTTTCTGCTGCGTTTGTTATGGTTGTGTGGGTTTTCTAGAGTGGAAGAAGGAAAGTTTAATGGGCGCGTTAACGGCCGTGGTTCAACGCAAATTTCATGGGCGTGGTTTTTGGCCGTGGTTAAAATGATTGCTTGACCACGGCCATGAAAAAGAGTACCACGACATTGGTTCTGTCTAAATTCACGATCGTACCACGGCCATGGTCGTGACCTTGAAATTTGACAGAATCAATATCCTTCTTGAATTTGCACTACCTAGGCCATGTTAAGCCCATGAATTTGGACAAATTATGTTGTTTTTGGGCTTTCATCTGTTTCTTTCTATGTTTGAGTTTTCATCCATTCCTTTCATCTGTTCCTTTCTTTGTTTGAGTTCTGGCTTGCTGAATAATGTATTTGTATTTCAGGTTTATAAAATGGAGATGGTACCTAAGATTCCTCCCTCTAGCTATCGTTCAACCAATTTTACCTGCCTATCCCACATAGGGAGCACGGTAAAGGCTATTAAGAGTAAACTAACCCCTAGGCAACTTAGTATGTTTAGGAAGACCATTTTCGACCATTTGCTAGACGTAGAGCTCGTACTTAATGGGCCACTTATACATAACATGTTGCTTAGGGAGTTGGAGAATAGTAGAGTAGACGTAATTACTATGGACGTGCTTGGTAATAGAGTATCTTTTGGATTTAGTGAATTTTGTCTGATAACGGGCCTGAAATATAGTAGATGGCCGATTCGTAAGGACACTTCTCCGAAGAGGCTTAGGAAGTTGTACTTTGATGACAAAGTTGATATCTTATTAAGTGAGTTTGAGGCGAGGTATATGGTGATGCAATTCGAGGATGACATTGATGCAGTCAAGATATCAATGTTATTATTTGTTGAGCTTGTCTTGTTTGGAAGGGATAGGACGTTGAAGTTGGATAATAGCCTCTTAGGAGTCGTGGATGACCTAGAGGTTTGCTGTAATTATGGCTGGGCTGAGATGTCTTTTGAGAAGACTATAGAAAGTTTGAAGCGTGCCCTGACGAAGAAGGGGAGAGATGGGGGGCTGAGGAAGACGTATAGTCTGTACGGTTTCCCCTGGGCATTCCAGGTATTTACAGTGATTGTTTTAGTTTTAATTTATATTATATCCTATTCATTTTATGTGATGTTGTCATACGTCGTGTTGATACAGGTTTGGGGATACGAAACAATATCGTGTTTGACCAGTCGGGTTGCGCATCCTATAAAACCGGATGGTGTCCCACGCATACTTAAGTGGAAGTGTGGATATTCACCTGCGTGGGTTGTCATGGAGAAGGAGATATTTCTAGTCCACATCGGTGAGATCATTTACTATTACATATATATGATATTTATTTTCATATAACGTGCTCTTACGAGTATGTTTTGTGTACAAGCTAAAGTGGCTATCAGACTTATCGCAACGGAAGCGGAGGAGAGGTTCATGGAAAGGGAATTTGAGCCACCATCCAGTGACGACTTAGGTGACGAGGAACAGGCAAGCGAGCAAGTACAGTCTGAAATGGAAGGTCGTGACGCGCAGCACGACGCCACCCATGCCGATCCTGATGTCCCGACTATGGATACAGATGTGAAAGGTAAGAGGAAGACGAAGAGTGACAAGAAGCATCGCTGCAAATGCAAGTCTGGTTTGAGGAGCTTGACTGAACAGGTGGCGACCATGGATAAGCGACTTGCGAATGTGTAACAGGTAGTCACTTCTATGGACGATCGCGTCGCTGGCATGGAAGGTGATTTGAAGAGCATTCGGAAGTTCTTGCGTCGGCTAGTCAAGGTGCGTACTCCATTAATGCTTTCTAGTCCATCTATATGGTATGTGATCTGACATTATGCTTGCATACAGGGAATAGCAGTGGATACTTTCGTTCTTCGAAAGAACAATACTGGACATGGAGATGACACCGCTGATGGAGATTCTGCAGGACCGGTTGGTGGTAGCAAGAGTCCGACAAAGGATAAGGACGAACAGCGTGACGATCGAAATGGGGCCGACCAAGACAACGAAGCAATGGAAGCGGAGCCTACCGACCGAGGAGGTGAGGTTGGAGACATGGGGAATGCACTGGAGGCTACAGAAGTGTCTCATGACGTTGTTGGGACTTCGAAAGAAAGGGAAATGGTGGAAACGAAACATTTCAACGTTTCAGAAACAGTCCCACCGACACTCGAGGAAGTACCTTGTGTGGCGCAGCCAGCTATTAAACATTCGCAGGAGGTACCAGTCCCACAGACACCCGAGGTAAGTACGAATTTCAGCGTTCCTTTGTATTTCACTTAGTAACTACAGTTTGACTTAGTGACTATATTGTTTTACAGGACCAAGTCTTCGATGAGTTTTCGGACACCGAATCGGATGAGCTCCTCGACGTTCAGTCACAACCCCAAGAGACCTCATCCGACGTGGCACACGGTCATACAGATGACGTGCGCGTTCTATCACAGCCATTTGATCCCCCTCTACCTCGTCGGGGGGAATGGAAGAGGAAAACATCATGGAAGTTTCGTGGGTCCTTCGAAGTTAAGGTTGGAGGTAAACGAAAGAAGGTCATGGTTTACAATCCCGTCGCCGAGATCCTGAAGGAACAAGACTCCAAATTTCAAAAGTGGTTGGATGATGCCAGTAATCCGCGAGCAACACGGAAGACATGCTACGCACAACGAGACAAGCAATGGTTTCGGGATATTCTAACACCAAACAAATGGTGTTTGTGTGAGGTACAACTGCTTTCCATGCTTGAATTTGGGTATATTAATGTTCGTACCTTCATTACGTTGTTGTTCGTCTTTACAGGTAGTCGATTCGTTGGTCATGTTCGTGCGTAAGAAGCTCAAACTGCGACCAGACTTATGTCGTCGCAAGTTCACCACCGGAGACCAAGTACTTGCGGTAAGCTTTAAAAACCAGAAACCTCAATATATATATTCGCCTTTTATTCAATTGTCGTTCTCGTTATAGAACTTCCTCAGACGTACGAATGGTGTCTATGCCTGCATGCAATCTCATAGCGCCATTGCTTCGAGGGTTGCAACAGACTATGATTGGGAGGGAAAAGCGAAGACTCTACTCAACTACATCGATGGCACTCACTCGGACTACGAGCAACGCTGGATGGATGTCGATGCCATTTATCTACCGTACAATATCGGTGGAATGCACTGGGTAATGATATGCATCGACTTCGACGAGGGTGAGGTCATCGTGTGAGACTCCTTTATGTCCTTAACACCACTTCCTAAGTTGGAAGAGGCCCTGAAGCCGATGATAACTATTATCCCAGCACTGATCTGCAGGGCCGGAGTTCAGCTAAACAAGTCGAATATACCACTCACACCATGGCGAATCCATAGAGTCGTATCAGCATCCCAACAGGAAGGCGACGGTGACTGTGGTATATTTTGTGTTAAATTTTTTGAGTATGATGCAACTGCCTCTAGCTTAGATGCCTTAACACAGTCTAGGATGTCATTCTTTAGGCGGTAATTTGTCGTTCAGCTTTGGGCGAACAAATGTATCGTATGAATAGTACATTTGTAATAGTTAAATACTATTTTTGTATATTTGAATGTTTTTATTCTTTGAATCATATACAGTTTAATGCATTTTTTAAATATATGAATGTTGTTCATATACTGCATTTGGAACTGTTAAGATAAAAGCAGGCACGGGTGATGACAAACAACTTGAGTAAGAAGTTATTCAAAACAATGCAGGAACCACGGCCGAAATATTCATAATTCACAGACATGGTGTCAATAATTCAAGGCCGTGATGAAGAAATTCACGACCGTGTTGGATAGAATTGAAGGCCGTGGTTGAGATACTTCATGGCCAAAATATATCAATTCATGGCCGTGGCTTCAAAATTAAAGGTCGTGGTTCATAAATTAAAGGCCGTGGTGTTGAGAATTCATGTACGTGGTTAAGAAATTGAAGGTCGTGGTTTCAAAATTAAAGGCCGTAGTGTTGAGAATTCATGGCCGTGGTTTCGAAATTAAAGGCCGTGGTGTTGAGAATTCATGTACGTGGTTCAGAAATTGAAGGCCGTGGTTTCGAAATTAAAGGCCGTAGTGTTGAGAATTCATGGCCGTGGTTCAGAAATTAAAGGTCGTGGTGTTGAGAATTCATGTACGTGGTTCAGAAATTGAACGTCGTGGTTTCGAAATTAAAGGTCGTAGTGTTGAGAATTCATGGCCGTGGTTCAGAAATTGAAGGTCGTGGTGTTGAGAATTCATGTACGTGGTTCAGAAATTGAAGGTCGTGGTTTCGAAATTAAAGGCCGTGGTGTTGAGAATTCATGTACGTGGTTTCGAAATTAAAGGTCGTAGTGTTGAGAATTCATGGTCGTGGTTTTGAAATTAAAGGCCGTTTATCTAAACCACAACCACGGCCGTGATCGATAAACTCACGGCCGTTAAATTTTCCAGAAAAGAGCACAACATTCGTTTGGTTCCAACAATTTCAACCGATTTAGTCTGCTGAGTAATGAAAAATATATCAATTGGTTCTGTCGAATAATAGATAAGAGTACAACATTTGCCAAAATAGGTTACTAGTTCAATTAATGTTTTACATGTCTCAATCTATAGTTCTAAGTGGTTGGCGGCATGTTTTTCTATTATGACCCATGTTGCCACACCGACCGCATTTGTGGACTTGGCGGGTCTCCCCAGCAGATGAAATTAGTACAGTTTGACGTCGACCAACGCGCGGAACATATCTTGGGGGCTCCACTATACGGTCGACGAAGTCATCAGGTAATATCCAATCCTCCTCATCGCCGAGAGGGTAAACAGGTTCGGCATATGCGTTAATGAGAGTTTGAAGAGTATATGCAGGTGAGCATAGTGTGTACTTGTTCACGTTCCGATAGGTGGCCGCTGCAATAGCGTGGGAGCAAGGAAGCTGAAAGTAGTCAAACTCTTTACATCCACAGGTCCTTGCATTTAAATTCTCACGCACCCTTTTTAGTCCATCGCTAACCTCCAACTCGTGATGGTCAATGGGTGTGATGGAGTGAGTACGAGAGAGGTTCTCTACAATACGCATCTTATTCTCACCGTAGTCAGTGAGAATGGTTTCGCGACTGGATGCGTATGTTCGCCTCTCGTAAAACCAGCGTTGTAAAAGTGCACGAGCATGTTCCAGAAGTGCAGTGACTGGCAGAGAACGTGCATGGACAAGGACTGCATTCATAGACTCCTCAATATTAGATGTCATTTGGTCATACCTCAAACCCAGTTGAAATGCACGAGTCCATTTTTCAAAACCAATTCCTTCTAAGTATCGCTGGATCTCTGGAAATCCTGCTAGTTGGGAGAAATAGTATCTGAACTCTGATTTCCGGCAAGCCTTTGCCGCTAATATGAACATTTCTTGCATGGCATCATCCTTGAACTTGTCCTTCAGGTTCGTAGACAAGTGTTGCATGCATATTCCATGAGCTTGTGGAAAGACCTACCTAACAGATTTTGTAATGTACACATGTCGATCAGATACGAATAATAACCCATCGACTTCTCCAATACACGTCTTGACCATGTCAGAAACCAAGTCCATGATTGATCACTCTCTTGATCGACAAGTCCAAAGGCAAAAGGATATATTTGATTGTTGTCATCAACAGAAGAAGCAATAAGAATAACATCTCTATATTTACCCTTGAGATGTGCACCATCTATGACCAACACTGGGCGGATACAACTGAAGAACCCTCTAATACAGCAACCTAGGGCCATGAACGCGTACTTAAAATATTTATCTTCCTCCAGTTCCACTCCAAAAACAGTGCCTGCATTAACAGCCTTCAATGCTTCACCATATTTGCGTAACAAATTATATGAATGCTTAGGTGACCCCATTAGCAGATTCAAGGCAACATTTTTCGTCCGCCATTCCTTTTCATATCTAATGTTCACCCCATAGTTCTTTCTCATGTCGTTAATAATGTCTTTAGGTATGTACTGGCGGCTGACATCCTCCAGATTGGACTTCACTAACTGACCAACCACCCAACTCCGAGCTTGCCTGTGGTCATGGTTCAGTACTTCACGTTTGCACTTGTGAACATCATTAAACTTCGAAATGATGAATGAGTCACCACCTTGGATACTCTTTGCACGCAAACCCCATTTGCAACCTTGCTCGGTACATCCAACAGTGAACAATGTCTTCGTCGATTTTTTAACTTTAAATTCGAAATTCAACTTCATAGCTAGCACAGACAGATTGAAGCGTAGTTCTTCCTTCGAACGGAAAATACCCTTAACATCAATTTCACCTATGAAGTCGGACCCATTGCCAGTTATGATATTCTGCATCGGACGTGAAACAACTTCTTCAACTGTTTGATAAGGTGCATTCCCACTCACTGTATGCGACTCATGAACATGTTGACCTTCATTCTCATAATGTTCGTCAAGCACATCCTCAGTATGATATTCATCCTCCTCCCCATTGTCATATCCATTCCCACCATCGTCCTCAACCCCATCTTCGGTACGATATTCGTCATAATCATACTCATCATCACTCTGAAATTCGTACTCAACCTCGTTCTCGTACAGTTGACCATAATATGGAGATTCGTCGTCGTCTAGGTTACATGGGATAACGTTATCGGCTAATGGTGTAATCTGTGGGACAAATGAGGGAAGACCGACATCATCCAGAGGAGAGTCAATAGAAATAGAACGGCCAAAACATGGATCATTCTGCTTTTGGTAGTATGGAATGAAGACGATGTTTGGGTTTCGAAAAAATTATTTCCTCTCCTGCTCCTACTACCATATGATGTTTTAGGTACGACGGTTACGTACAAGGGTACTTGTGACGGATCAGGAGGGCCATTCAAATAGAATCTCAAACTGCTGTCATCAAATATTAGATAGTTCGAGACTTCATACCGAAAATAAAATCTATATACGCACTGTACAATAAGATCAAATTGGTCAGGATCAATTCTAGTAATCATGTGCAAGACACTTACTAGGTTGGCATATGTTATTGTTTCATCAACATCTAGCTCACCCATGACGCCACCTTCGTACACCGTACCAGCCTCGTTCCACTTGCCACCATATATCACAAATAGTCGATGCATCCTACATGGAGAATAATAATAACACACAAGTAATAAGTAATCAAAGTTACCACGATCGTGTTAGTTTCAGACACGACCATAATATAAAGCACAAACACGAGTGGGGGCACATAATCGAACATTAGAGGACCACGACCCCGGGAACATGTCACAACGGCCATGAAACAGACGATAAGCACCACGGCCGAGGGAATTTGCAACCACGACCGTGAATCAAATAATAAAGGACCACGGCGAAGGAACATGCTACCAAGGCCATTAATCACACAACCACGGCCGAGGAAATTTGCAACCATGGCCATGAATCAAACAATTAAGAACCACGGCCGAGGTAACATGTTACCACGGCCATTAATCACACAACCACGCCCGTGGTCATAAACACCCCGGTCACGAATCGACAAAATGGACCATGGTCGTCAGCTGATCAAGGTTATGTATATGCAATCGACCTAAAACCACGACCGTTAATCATAAAACCATTGACCATGACCATTAAACGAATAAACACGGCCATGAATCATTGACTTACGTAACTTCTTTTACCCACAAAAATACTGAAAAATTCAGAAATTTCATTTACTCCAACTAAATACATCATATTCTAGACGAATCGAAAACAATATTATGAACCAATAAAAAACTAACCTCGTTCAAGGTGTCAGAGATGAAAAATTGACTTCTTTTAATGGATTCAAGATATGAAAAATGTTGGAAAATGTATGAAAGTTCTTCAAAACCACGTGAAAGATGTGCTTCTGGACAATACGGACTGAAACATACTTTTATTCTCTGCACTCGGTGAGAACGTGTGGGTATATAATAAATGATAGTACAAAAATTTGGTGGGGAATTATTAAGTTGGTGGTACTTTAATAAATTCATGGCCATGAATCAAGTGGACGGGGTCGGGTAATTTCTTGGTCCTCCGCCGGTACTTGTGGATTCAAAGGGACAAGAAGAGGGACTCGCCCATGGTTTTAATTACACCAACATACGTGATTCACCGGCAGATTTGTTGTAGTTCAATTCATTTGGGGGTATATTCGTAATTACAACTCTCTGAAATGTCAGAAAAGTTAAAATTTGGTCAGTTGAGTCAATTTTTATAATTTAGGTCATTTGAGCAAAATGGAAACTTTTTCAGGTCAATTGAGTCAATTTTCCGCCAATGACCAACCGTTTTGATCGGTTTTTATCAATTTTGTCCGTCCTTCAACTTTTATAACCCATAGAGGATTCCAGTGACACAACTAAACCTAGGGCATGAGCCTGATACCACCTGTGGACAACAAAACCTCTATATTTATACAAATGATGTGATATTGTCTAGTTTTGGAATAAACTCTCGCGACTTATTTTTGCTTCCAACCAAAATGTCTTATTCTATAAGAGATATATAGTTGTGTTTCTATTAATGTGTGTTTGGGAGTGATGGAAGAATGAGTAATTTAAAAAAAATATATATTTCAGTATAATTGATTTTTCTAAATCTCCATCCAAGTGATACCTTAAAAATTAATTTAAATATGAGGTTATATTAAGAAAAACAAGGGAGAAGAATTATAGAATATATAATTCCAATATGTTAAATAACTATGTTTGATATTTAAAAATTATATGACTATAAGAAAAATCTAAAAATGACGTCAAAATTGTAGAAGTCAAGAAAACGCATCCCGCTCAATCTTTTGGACGTTCCGTGAAGCAATTTTTGTGATGATTGGACACATGAAAGTTCTACCATATTGTAAATAAACTTACTCATTTAAATTGGTGAGAAGAAATTTCAACGAAAGTTATAAATTATTTTGCACACGTATTCAAGATTACAGTGCCAAATCCGAAAGACTTGTTTCCCTTCTTTTAAGGTAACATTTTTGTTCATTTCTTTCGAAGACAATAACGTTATTGTTGGTCGTTTTCACTTTTTCAATCAAAAAAAATATTGCATATAATAATTTCTTCTTATTTTCGTCACTGGAAAATGAAAAAGAAACATATTTGATATTTTTATTATTATTTTCTTTTCTCTACCATTTCAAATAAAACAGGTAAAAACTTTATTTGAAAATTAAATTATTCCAGATTTTATGTTATATTTATTTTGTTGATATTTATTATGTATTATGTAAGACAAAATTGATGAAATAATATTTTATCTATGTTTTAAAAAAAATAAAAATAACATGAACACAAAATTTGATTGTATTCTTTCTAAAATTTGTACACAATTTTTGAAACGTTTCTTAGAAATAAGGAATGAAAAATAAGATTGAATGGATACTAAATGATAATGTTTCTAAGAGTTAAAAGAGAACATTACCGGATGGCTCTCGTTTTTGGTCTCTCTAAGTATCCTACTGGTTTATTTATTTACTTACTTATTTGATAAACACACAAATAAAAGCTTTATTTTATCATTTTGTTAATGATTTATCAAAATATATACATATAATAACAAATTTTCAATGCTTTAGTTTTTAAAACAAATTTTCAGGTGAACATTTTTTTTTAAAATATAATATTTGAGGGGAAAAAAAGTTACTACTCAACCTAAATATAGTTCTCAATTGGTAAAAATATATATTTTCAATCAATTGAATTTGAATATGTTGTTGTACTAAAAAAAGTAATTGCCAAACACACTTATGTTTCGTTTTCTAACACGAAACAAAGAAGATAACGTGTCAAACATACTATTAGTTTTTTTTTTCAACTCTTTCGTAAATAAAAATAAGAAGTTAATGAGGGATGGAAATCTCTTAAACAAAAAATTCCAAGCCACACCAAGAAGATTCAAACAAGTTGGGCTGACCGGCGACCGGACTTGGCGGTCGTTGAATGCTTCCAATAAACAAAAAATCTCACATCTTCTCCAGTCTCTTTCCGGTTGCGTGCCAATTTGGAAGAGAGAGAAAATTTAAATTTGTTTACTTTAGAACATAGCGTGTTAGGACTGCAATGCAATAATAACAAAGGCTTTAATTTGTGTTACATAATTTTATAAATTAGGGAGCTCATTTTGGGGTTCTCTCCATAACCAAATAGAATTTTAATTTTACAAAGTGAAGAAATCAAATAATGGAAGCAGTGATTATGAAGTTTACTGTAGTGGTGAGTTTGGTGCTAAGCTTTGTGTCGTATTCTGCTCATGCTGAAACAGGCACTGCAACTTTCTACACTCCCCCTTACGTTCGTGAGTATATCACACAAACTTTCTTCAAAGTTTCAATTTAGTCCCTTATATTTAGAATTTTTTTTATCCATGTTAGAATTAACCGATGATAAACTTACGTGATATAATGCTTGATAATATTAAATACAACGGTACTCCAAATACTCAAAGTATATGTACAATGGTATGATACTGTCGGCGGTAGGCATAATCCTCACAACTTTGTTTTTAGTTTCACTCAAAAGATCTCATTATCGATGGAGTTAATTGTTCCATCATCTATATGTCTATAATCTTCTCCTTAATTATTTAGCCAGTGCATGACTTTGATCGCATTCTCAAAGTCACAAGAATTTGAGGGAGGAATTTAGATCACATAATATTGGAAACTTTATAATTCCTCCTCTAAATTTTTAAGAATTTGGTAGACTTTTACTCTCTTTGAATGGTTCTACGGTTAATCAGCTCACTGAGTATATCATGTCATAGAGGGCTTATCATTAGTCAATACCTTAACCATATTTGCCAACCTATAAAAAGTATAGTTTTAAAATATTAAAACATAAATGACTGATTTGAAACTTTAATTTTTAAACACACTACTTGGTTTAATTTGGAAAAAAAATGCTGAAAAGACTGATTAAAACATATATTCCCATTATCCCTAGATTCAAAAAGTTGAATCGATGGGTTGCGATTGAAAATATCATACTAAATTACTCCTAAACTCATAAGCTTAATACTCGTGGTATGTCCAAATATAGCTTCTGCATGTTTCGGTTTCGAGGAGCAAGGGACGATGATAGCGGCAGCAGGGGACGGGATATATAACAACGGGGCAGCGTGTGGGAGAATGTACAGTGTGAGATGCACAAGCTCAACAAACTCAGTTCAGGCATGCACAGGCAACAGTGTGACTGTGAAGGTTGTTGATCGCTGCCCATCTCCTGCTTGCACATCCACCATTGATCTCTCCCAGGAAGCTTTCTCTATTATTGCCAACCCTGACGCTGGAAGAATCAACATTGAATTTACTCAGTAAGCTCCCTTCTAAATTCGTTCTTATTATATGTTATTATAAGTTACGGTTTCGTTTGACAACATTCTCATTTTTTATTTTTTTTTTTCTTTTTTCGATGAAGCCAACTGGCCCATCTAATGGCTTTTATAGAAAAAAAAAAAGATAAACTTAAAAAAAAAATTGATTTTGTTGGAAATGAGAACAAGAAAGGAAAATAATAATAATAATAACAAAAAAAACGAGTAACTTGTTTTTTTCCTTTCTTTTTCTAAAAGTTTTATACGATTTTAGAAACGTTTTCTAAAAGATGAAAAACATGAAACTTAAATAGTTGTAAATACTCAAATTAGAAACAAGAATCAAAGAATGATAACGTTACCAAAAAAAGCCCTAAACTACTCAGTTCGACTTTATTCTTGCAACCTAATAGGTTTGGTAACTATTCATATTTATCGTTTCTCTAGGGACGTTCCAAAACTGTATACAATTTTTTTTATACAACTATTTCGTGTTTCAATTCTCTTTTTAGTTTTTCAAATACATAAATGAAAACATAATCTTATCCATCTTTTACTTATAAAATGTATAATAAATATAACATATTTTTTTAATTAATTTTCATGTAATTTTTTTTTTCAATTTAATATTTGAGAACAATAATAAAGGACAAGAAATGATACCCAAACAAAATTTTTGTTTCATTTATCAATAATAAAAAAAAGAACAAAATACAAAAAATAGTTACTAAACATAATCTTATTTTTCTTTTTCATAAAAGAGAGATAAGAATAAAAAAATGAAAAATGAAAATCAAATAAGTCCTCAGAAACCGTAATCACATACAACTTATATGTTATGATTTCTCATAATCCTGTAAAATTATCATTGATATGATCTCTCTTCTTCAGGTAAGCTTTGTCATTAAACGCCATTATTTTTTTTTCCTGTGGGATTATTTTGCAGGGTCTAAAGAACTTGTTCGTAGGTCGTCTGATGAGGCAATATCAGCCGTTGGTGGTGACTAGCTAATAACGAGCAAGGATGGAAATTGGACATTTTCCATGTACTTTATCTTATATTTACAACCAAATAAAAATGTATTTCTATGTTACTCAAAAATATTAAAGAACAGGAGCCCTTATGGCCCATATGACTATGTTTGTTGCTCATTAAATATAATTTGAATATACATTTCTGATAATCCAATGCTTAATTTGAAACCCTAAGTTATTCAGAGTCTGTTTGGTAACGTTCTCATTTGTTGTTTCCGTTTTCTATTTCTCGTTTTCAATGTTTTTCGAACTAGAAATGGAATATGTTTTAGGAGGTTTTATAAATGGAACCATTTCTTCGCCTCTTGAAGTTCTTGATAATCTCCACCACCAATCAAACCCAGAATTATCAACTTGGCAGCAATACAATCGTATTGTGATGTCTTGGTTAAATTCTTCTCTCACATGAGAAAAAATTAGAGAAATTATATCCTTCTCCACTGCTCATAATATTTGGGGAATCTTTGCGCCGTGTCTACGAATCAACCTCAGCATCTTGCCTTCTCGACTTAAAGCTACAAATCCAAAATATCATGAAGGATGGGTTATCGGTTCCACAATTTTTGGCCAAGATCAAAGAGGTCGCTGACAAGCTCTCCTCAATTGGTGAGCCCGTTTCTCTCAATGACCATATATATCATATATTTTGAAAGGTCTTGGTTCTGAGTACAATGCCTTTGTTACCTCGATTGAGCATCGTGTGGCGTTTCCCATCTTCTTAGGTACGAGTTGTTGGGTAAATATACGTTGTATGTGTAAACTGAAGACAATTATTCGCTCTGCACAAATTGCTAGCAAACTACAGCGATTGTTTCAGCAGGATACTGTTGGGAAAAAATTCCCTACTTCTACCACAGGAATAAGCAGAAAATAACTGAGAAATTTAAAGAAAGCAATAAAATAAAGAAACACAAGAATTAATGTGGAAAAACTCCAAACCGGAGAAAAAACCACGGCCCACAAAGAAAAATCCACTATGTGAAAAATTATTACAATCACACAGAGTTCTCTCCCCGACCCCAATTACACAAAACACTCTTTCAAAGCAAATACCGCTCAGTTAACTAGAGCTAGTATATCAGGCTTAAAGTATTTCAATTGGGATGATTAAAACCCAAGACCATGAGCTCCTTTTATAGTAGTTGAAACACATCTCCTCCTTGTACTTTTCCGATGTGAGACAACTTCTAGCACATGGAGACCATCCTTGTATTCTTCCAATGTGGGACAACTTTAATTCCAATATTTTGCCAAAACCCAACAAATTCCACCTTGGCAAGATATTGAAAAAAGTTCACAGCTTCTACTGCACCCATTGTCTTGACCGACAATCATAATTCTCAATTCAGAGAACTATAGCCTACTCCACCATAAAAGTAGATCACTTGGAATGTCGCCTTCCAAGAGTTTTCTTCCTCGTCACATGTCGATAAATCCTGCTGAGATTTATGGTGCAACTTCCACCTACTTGGCTCACTTGGAAGTTTTTCAGCCATCGACATAACTTCCACCACACACACCTTGCATAACCGGCAAGTCAATGCCCATGTGTAAACTTGTGGAACCGTTAACATCACATCCTCTATCATGGTAAAGGAGACATACCATGAGGATGAATTCTCTCTCTCTTCAAAGGATATGATCATCGTCTCCCCTGATGAGAGAAACATTGTCAGCATCCCGCCCAAAGCCCTTTGACGAACCGGCTCTGTTGGGACAATCTTTCTTCATGTGTCCAGACTGTCCCCATCCCCAGCAACAAGCTTTCTTTTGTACGGAGTCTTTCTTTTTCTTCCAATTGCGAGCTACCAGTACCGAATCTTCATGTGAAATACGCCCTTCACTCTTCAACCTTCTTTCCTCTAACAAGAGTTTACTAGTAACCTCAGCAAAATTCAAAGTATCCTTCCCATACATCAAGATCGGCTTCATGTGTTCATAAGAAGGTGGAAGTGATAAGATGAGCCTGAGTGCTTTATCTTCGTCATCTATCTTCACTTCGATCGCCTCTAGCTCAAAGATGATGCTATTGAGATTACTCAGGTGATCTGAAATTTTCATACCTTCCTCCATTTGCAGCGTGTGAAACTGCTCCTTCAGGTACAGCCGATTTGAGATGCCCTTTGCCTGATACAACGCTTCGAGCTTCTCCCAAAGTTCTTTGGCTGTCGAAATTCCATGCACATTCGCAAGAATATTCTTAGCCAAACTTGTTTGTATCGCGCTTGCAGCTCTCAAATCCATTTCCTCCCAATCTTCATCACTCATGCTAGACTTCTTAGAACCTCTGCTGGAACCACCACTGGACTCCATTGGACCACCATCACCGCTTAGTTTTTCCGAAGCACCTTCACTCGGTCTTCCCTTCAACGCCTTGTGTAACCCAGATTGTATCAGCACATCCTTGACTTGCACTTGCCACAAGTCAAAGTTGATCCTTCCGTCAAATTTCTCCACGTCAATCTTCACTGGACTCATAAAGAATGACACATCTGCTTCACACTCCTAGCAAATCTACAAATAGTGAACAATCCACACTATTCACAGAACCGTAGCTCGTTTCAAGAAATCTTTTCTGATGTGGAAGTTCAGACAATTCTGCAACCACAGAGCATACTCAGAAATTCTAGAAACTACAAACCTAAAGCTCTGAAACCACTTGTTAGGAAAAAATCCCCTACTTCTACCACAGGAATAAGCAGAAAATAACTGAGAAATTTAAAGAAAGCAATAAAATAAAGAAACAAAACCACAAACATATTCACAACGTATATGTGAATAAGTTTCTTTAAATTACACTTTCTTTCACACTTTTAAATCCAACAATCCCCCACATGAAAGAAAGTGAGACAGACAAGACACGACCAAGACGTTGAAAGCAAATAAATAAGTTATGCATCAGGAGAGGAATCTTTTGGACTTGAATCTTCCTTAGTGAATATCTATCGAATTTACCAAAGAAATAGTGAAAACTAGCTCGGAACTATTCTTCTCATTATAAATTGAGACAACAAATATCAAACATATCTTATTTTCTATCTTTGAGTTCTATACGGTTGTGTCCATTTTGGTCATGGACAAGATCCTGAATTCATGAGAACTTTAGAGAACATAAGCTATTTGAAAAGTTCTCATAGAACCGACCCAAATCTCACATAGGTGCTATTGATTAAGAGTATTCTGCCACTACTTTTCTCGTAATCAATATATCAATATGACCTTAATATCAACAGATTACACACATAACATTATAGAAACGGGAAGAAACTATAAGTTTCTTAGTGTGTCAACTATGAATTATCCAGCCAGTTTGTCTATTGAATCTAGATCTTGGGATCTCCAGTCAACCAGGTTAGGTTACCACCAGATACTTCATTTCATACGTTTTAGCCCCATTTCCCTCGATGTATATGAAGGGATGTGAATCCCGGAGCGGAAGCAGATCTTCGTTGCTGATTTTTGGGACACAAAACCAAAATAGAAAGAAGAAAAAAAACAGGAAAACCAAATACCTTTGAAGAACTTTTCTTCTACGGTTTCCCACGAACACCACCACTACGTCTTCCTCGCTATCCTCTTGGGTCTCGAGATCGTGCTTGTGGTAGCACCTTGATCGAAGAGAGGGAGAGATTGAAAGAGTTCTTGAGAGAATTGGTGGGTTTTTTTTTTCTTGGTTCTGTTCTATAACCTACCATTCTTCACATTCCCCAACTCTTGAAGAAGAAGAAGAAGGGTGACGTGGGGTAACTCCCCACGTCACAAAACCTCTCATTCCCCTGCAATTTTGCAGGGGAGTTTAATATTATTAATATTAATAATATTAATAATATATATATATATATATTTATATATAAATAATTAATATATATATAATAATTAAAATATAAAAATTAATTTATTAATTAATCCTATTAATTAATAAATAATTATTAATCCAATTAATAATTAATATATATATATAAATCAAATAAATAATTAACACTTAATTATTTATCACAAAAATAGAATCATATTCTATAACAGTTCTCTCGTATAACCTATAGTTCTAATGTACATCTTATGCACATTATTTTTAACCTATAGTTTTAATATGAATCTTATTCATATTAATTTTATTTGAATCTCATTTAAATAATTTCTCTCAATATATAGTTTTAATTTATAATTAACTATATATTATAATGTATCAATATACATATAACCCCTTAAGTAATTTGAACAATTCAAATTTTTCCAAAAACTTGATCCTCGTTTTACCCGTTATGAGCTAGCAAGGGGACCTAATGGACCTACAGATCCGAAGCTCCAACGATGCAAGATTAATCGGTCAAACTCATTGACCGAGTTAATCTAGATTCGTTAACTACGGGTCATTCCACTAAAGACCCGCAGTTGTACTCTTCTCACTGCAGAATGTTTTCGTGTCCATGGATATACAACCATTAATGACGAGTCAATCCTTCACGAGTATTCGTAACTCAAGTTGGGTCAAATTACCGTTTTACCCCTGAGTTACATCTTACTCCTTAAACACCACTGCTCCTCTAATGAACAACTCGGTTATGGTCCAACCAATAACCGGAAGTCCCTCTCGTCCAATGAGAGGGTGGGGCCCCTTGTTCAAGTCCCGGAGTCAGCATTTAAGGGAATACTCATCTACTCCCCTAAAGTTGGGGAGGAGTGAATTCCATCTTGTGAAGTTATGTTCCCAGCTCCCCACTTGGTCTCGTCCCTAAAATGATAGGAATGTTGAGTCGGCGACTCGGGCCACTCTCACCTATACAAATCAAAGGACGAGCCCTCACGGGTAGGAGTCCATAACTCACTCAAGATTGAGAATGAGTTGCCTGGTCATCCTAAGAAATAGCAACCTATTAGTTAACGGTGTTACATCTAAAGATTGCCTATTTCGTGGTCCGGTCTTATACAAACTCATTGTATAGGATACCCCTACTCGCATGTCTCCACACGAACGACCTGGATCAAGTCGTCTGTAACCTTTACAGAGTGGGCCGTATCCATAGTGTTGCCAGGATAAGGTACCCAGCCTTATCCATATACTATAGACCCTTTAGGTTATTCACGGGACATTATCCATTCATATATCAGGGGTATATGAAATATATACCCCGTATAACAACTATATACCCAGTATATATATACTGTCCCGATTACATCATAAATAACCTTGGATGTTTAGTTTATTGGATTTTGGACAATGCAAAGCTATGATTCAACAACAAATTTATTGAATAAAACTTTATTAAATAGACATTTGTTTTTACAAAATACAAACTACGAGTTTAGGGCAACACACCCAACAGTATACAAAAACCGTTCCAACTTTGCTATTTAATTATTTTAGGGCAACACACCCGCGAAGAGTGTAGCATTTCGCGGTTCGAGGGCGGATGCAGTCGGTTTTTTTATTTTGTATTATTTCGTTTTCTTAGGGTGCCAAAAATCGTTCCAACTTTGCTATTTAATTATTTTATGCATTATGAATGTATATTTTAATTAAAATCATATAGCATATTGTATGCCATATAGTTTTAAAATCTCACCATAGGTTACATGCATAATATGTACGTTTGATATATAGTATGTATGTATGGTCATGCATCATATAGTTATAAATGTTATAATGTATGAATGCATGTTTTATTTTCATAATTAATATAAGTGTTGTATTAATTAGATGAAAATAAAGTTGCATTGAGCATGACATTATTTTGGATAATATAATTGTTATATTAATGTATGCTTTCAAAGCATGTTTATAGTTTTAATTTCTTAAATTTTATAAGAGTTATAAAATGTGGTAGATAGAAATTAAAATCTATAATAAAGAGTTGCATGCAAACATAAGATCTAAGTTAATTAATTTTAAAGGGGTTTAAAATTAATTAGACCTTAGGTTATATCTTCAAATGTGATTATGGGGTAGTCTTTTATTTTGTTTTAACTAGGTTTAAAATGAAATAATAAAAGACTAAATATAAAATGTTGTCTATAAGGGAACATTGTCTAAGGAAGGTTCTGTCTAGGTTGAGGTATTTACGCTGACCGTAAGGGAACACCTCTACCTGGGAACCAACATAGGGGTTGAATTAGTCAATATTTTATATACAAGCAATAATGTCGTTGGTTTATCAAAGTGTTTAACGAACTAAAACATTATTGTACAACTTCTGATATAATAGTTATATAGGGCCGACTAAAAATTCACTTAGTTAATTTCACTTAGCCGGGATTTATCTAAGTAATATACCCTAGTCTTAGAATACTAAGTGGGAGCAAAAGAAAATATGTAATATACAACGTATATATTTGATATACAAAGTATATATAACATACTTTACTCTCTCTCTCACGTTCTCTTTTAAATTCACGCTGTGAGTTCCATGCTCGGCCTCGTGTCGCCCTGGGCGCGGCCTCCCTACGGAAGGTGTTTGCATGGTTCAATATCGAGGTGAATGGAGATACTGTTCATAGTAAGTGGGAGAAGGACGTGTGACAACACATCCTACGGTCTCCGCCATTGGTTTGCACCGTGAGGTTTCATACATGACTTGCGTGTCGTCCTGGAGCGACCATCCCTACGGAGGGTTCATTGTATGGAAATCAAAACCAAGGCAAACTCCAGAAATGGATAGGAGTCTCTTAGGTTTTGCTCCGATATTTTCCTTCCCTACGGCAGGAATATTGGGGTGGACCTCTGAGGTCTGAAAATGTTTGGTCACACTTACGAGGAGTTGTTAAGTTAGTTAGCAATTTCTTGACCAAATAAACGATGACTAAAATTTATAGGAATAAGAGTTATTCTGGTGTAAAATTTAGTTGAGAATGTCTCAATTCAGTGAAGGAGTACCTGTCCGCCATATGGTCGTTGTTGCTCTAAATCACTGAAGCGTCGTTGCAAAACAATTTTGTTAGGGTGCTTAATTACTTTTGCTAAAATTTTGATTGGGTTTAAAAGCCTAATGCATGAAACTAATATAGATTTGTTTTTACTTTTAGCATGTCTACT
Organism: Momordica charantia; assembly: GCF_013281855.1. Lineage (NCBI taxonomy): Eukaryota > Viridiplantae > Streptophyta > Magnoliopsida > Cucurbitales > Cucurbitaceae > Momordica > Momordica charantia. Next base: position 9,170,355 of record NW_028275163.1, on the reverse strand, counting down.
TCTATTATTGCACTCTTAGCCGCGCAAAGACTTAACGGCGAAAATTACAAACAATGGAAGTCAAACCTAAACAATATTCTCATGATAGATGATCTTAGGTTCGTCTTGCAAGAGGATTGTCCTCAAGCTCCTGCGCCTAACGCCACTGTGGCGGTGCGCAACGCCTATGAAAGGTGGATCAAGGCCAATGACAAGGCCAAGGTCTACATCTTGGCGAGCATATCTGATGTGCTTGCCAAGAAGCACGAGGACACGATCACCGCTAAGGAGATCATGGACTCGCTGCAGAGCATGTTTGGACAACCGTTCTCACAGGCTCGACATGAAGCCCTTAAGTTCATTTACAACTCCCGCATGAAGGAGGGCTCCTCAGTACGAGAACAAGTTCTCAACCTGATGGTCCACTTCAACGTGGCTGAGTCGAACGAGGCCGTCATAGACGAGCAGAGTCAGGTCAGCTTCATTCTGGAATCTCTTCCGAAGAGTTTCCTACCATTCCGCAGCAATGCGGTTATGAATAAGCTGGAGTACACTTTTACCACGCTCCTAAACGAGCTGCAGACCTACCAGTCTCTTATGAAATGTAAGGGACAAGAAGGGGAGGCAAATGTTGTCACCTCAAAGAGGTTCAATAGATGATCGTCCTCTGGAACCAGATCTGCGCCCTCTTCTTCTGGAAGTAAGACTTTTAAGAAGAAGAAGGCTGCTGGTAAGCGGTCTAAACCTGACTCAACTGCTGCTGCCCAGAAAGGCAAGGTCAAGGTTGCAGAGAAAGGAAAGTGTTTCCACTGCAATATGGACAGGCATTGGAAGCGCAACTGCCCAAAGTACTTGGCCGAAAAGAAGAAAGCCAACGAAGGTAAATATGATTTACTTGTATTGGAAACATGTTTAGTGGAGAATGATGACTCCGCCTGGATACTGGATTCAGGAGCCACTAATCACTTTTGTTCTTCATTTCAGGGAATTAGTTCCTAGAGGCAGCTTGACGCTGGAGAGATAACTCTCAAGGTCGGAACGGGAGAGATCGTCTCAGCTGTGGCGGTAGGGGAGCTCAAGTTGTTTACAAACAAGAATATGTATATATTATTAGATAATGTGTACGTTGTTCCTAAAATTAAAAGGAACTTAATTTCAATTTCTTGTTTGTTAGAACATATGTATTCAATTTCTTTTCATATGAATGAAGCGTTCATTTCGAGAAAAGGTGTTAATATTTGTTCTGCTTTGCTTGAAAACAACTTGTATGTGCTAAGACCAACCATAATTAAAGCAGTTTTAAATACCGAGTTGTTTAAAAATGCTAGAACTCAAAATAAAAGGCAAAAAATTTCTCAAAAGGAAGATACCTATCTTTGGCACTTAAGATTAGGTCACATTAATCTCAATAGGATTAGGAGGTTGGTTAAGAATGACATTCTAAGTGAGTTAGAATACGATTCTTTACCACCATGTGAGTCTTGTCTTGAAGGCAAAATGACTAAAAGACCTTTTACTGGAAAAGGTTATAAAGCCAAAGAGTCCTTAGAACTTATACATTCAGACCTTTGTGGTCCGATAAATATTAGAGCTCGAGGAGGGTATGAATACTTCATCTCTTTTATCGATGATTATTCAAGGTATGGTTATTTATACCTAATGCAACATAAGTCTTAAGCCCTTGAAAAGTTCAAGGAGTACAAGACTGAAGTTGAAAATCAATTAGGTAAAACCATTAAAACACTTCGATCAAATCGGGGTGGAGAGTATATGGACTTGAGATTCCAGAACTATATGTTAGAACATGGAATCACGTCTCAACTCTCAGCCCCTGGTACACCTCAACAAAACGGTGTATCAGAAAGGAGAAACAGAACCCTGTTGGACATGGTTCGATTAATGATGAGCTATGCTCAGTTGCCTAACTCATTTTGGGGTTATGCAATGGAGACTGCAGTTTATATTTTGAACATAGTTCCATCAAAGAGTGTTTCTGAAACACCCTTTGAGCTATGGAAGGGTCGTAAACCTAGTTTACATCACTTTCGCATTTGAGGATGCCCGACACACGTGCTCATGACTAACTCGAAGAAACTGGAACCTCGTTCAAAAGTATGTCTATTCGTAGGTTACCTTAAAGAGACGAGAGGTGGTCTCTTCTTCGATCATAAAGAAAACAGAGTGTTTGTATCGACAAATGCTACTTTCTTAGAAGAAGGTCATGTTCGAGATCATAAACCACGAAGTAAGGTAGTAATTAACGAGATTTCCGAAGAGGCTACAAACACGTCAACAAGAGTTGTTGATCAAACAGGCACTACAACAAGAGTTGTTGATGAAGCCAGCACATCGCGTCAGTCACATCCACCTCAAGTGTTGAGGGTGCCTCGACGTAGTGGGAGGATTATGTCACAACCTGACCGCTACGTGGGTTTAACTGAAACTCAAGTTGTCATACCTGATGATGGAGTCCAGGATCCATTGACCTATAAGAAGGCAATGGAAAATATTGACAAAGACAAATGGGTCAAAGCAATGGACCTGGAAATGGAGTCGATGTACTTCAATTCTGTTTGGGAACTTGTAGATCAACCTGAAGGGGTAAAACCTATAGGGTGCAAATGGATCTACAAGCGAAAACGAGACGCCGAAGAAAGGTACAGACCTATAAGACGAGACTTGTGGCAAAAGGCTACACACAAAGGGAAGGAGTGGACTAGGAAGAAACCTTCTCCCCTGTAGCTATGATTAAGTCTATTAGAATACTTTTATCTATTGCCACATATTATGACTATGAGATATGGCAAATAGACGTCAAGACTGCTTTTCTGAATGGCAATTTTGAAGAAACTATTTATATGTCTCAACCCGAAGGGTTCATAGAACAAGGTCAAGAGCAAAAGGTTTGCAAACTTAAACGGTCCATATATGGACTAAAACAAACATCTCGATCCTTGAACATAAGGTTCGATACTGCGATCCAATCTTATGGTTTTGACCAAAACGTTGATGAGCCTTGTGTATACAAGAAGATCGTCAACAACACCGTAGCCTTCTTAGTGTTGTATGTGGATGATATTCTACTCATTGGGAATGATGTAGGATACCTTACTGACGTAAAGAAGTGGCTAGCGACTGAGTTCCAAATGAAGGATTTGGGAGAAGCTCAGTATGTTCTTGGCATCCAAATTCTAAGGGATCGCAAGAACAGAACGTTAGCCCTGTCTCAAGCAACTTATATCGACAAGATCTTGCTCGATATTCGATGCAGAATTCCAAGAAAGGTTTATTACCCTTCAGGCATGGAATTCATTTGTCTAAGTAACAGTGTCCTAAGACACCTCAAAAAGTTGAGGATATGAGACGTATACCCTATGCTTCAGCAGTGGGCAGCCTGATGTACGCTATGCTGTGCACTAGGCCTGACATTTGCAATGCGGTAGGTATAGTCAGCAGGTACCAATCCAACCCAGGATATGATCACTGGATTGCTGTTAAACGAATCCTCAAGTATTTACGGAGAACGAGGGATTACAAGCTCGTGTATGGCGCTAAGGATTTTATCCTTACAAGATACACTGACTCTGACTTCCAAACAGACAAGGATTCAAGGAAATCCACGTCGGGGTTAGTATTTACTCTTAACGGAGGAACGGTAGTTTGGCGAAGCATCAAACAAGGATGTATCGCAGACTCCACCATGGAGGCTGAATATGTTGCGGCTTGTGAAGCAGCAAAAGAGGCGGTTTGGCTTAGAAAGTTCTTGACAGATTTGGAAGTCGTTCCAAACATGAACTTGCCCATCACGCTTTATTGTAATAACAGTGGTGCTGTGGCAAATTCTAAAGAACCTCGAAGCCATAAGAGAGGCAAACACATCGAAAGGAAGTACCACCTTATACGGGAGATAGTGCAGCGAGGAGATGTGATTGTCACAAAGATCGCTACAGAACACAATATTGTTGATCCTTTTACAAAGGCACTCACGGCTAAAGCGTTTGAGGGCCATCTAGAAAGTCTAGGTTTACGAGCTTTGTACAGTTAGTCTAGGGCAAGTGGGAGAAATGTAATTGGGTATAGTGTATGCCCTAGTTTATTGTATTTTCCCTTTGCTTTATGATAATGTACACCCCACTCGAGTTTAGTTCAAGTGGGAGTTTGTTGGGTGTGTTGCCCTAAACTCGTAGTTTGTATTTTGTAAAAACAAATGTCTATTTAATAAAGTTTTATTCAATAAATTTTGTTGTTGAATCATAGCTTTGCATTGTCCAAAATCTAATAAACTAAACATCCAAGGTTATTTATGATGTAATCGGGACAGTATATATACTGGGTATATAGTTGATATACGGGGTATATATTTGATATACCCCTGATATATGAATGGATAATGTCCCGTGAATAACCTAAAAGGTCTATAGTATATGGATAAGGCTGGGTACCTTATCCTGGCAACACTATGGATACGGCCCACTCTGTAAAGGTTACAAACGACTCGATCCAGGACGTTCGTGTGGAGACATGCGAGTACGGGTATCCTATACAATGAGTTTGTATAAGACCGGACTGCGAAATAGACAATCTTTTGATGTAACACCGTTAACTAATAGATTGCTATTTCTTAGGATGACCAGGCAACTCATTCTCAATCCAGAGTGAGTTATGGACTCCTGCCCGTGAGGGCTCGTCCTTTGATCTGTATGGGTGAGAGTGGCCCGAGTCGCCAACTCAACATTTCTACCATTTTAGGGACTAGACCGAGTGGGGAGCTGGAAACATAACTTCACAAGATGGAATTCACTCCTCCACGACTTTAGGGAGTAGGTGAGTGTTCCCTTAAATGCTGACTCCGGGACTTGAACAAAGGGCCCCACCCTCTCATTGGCCGAGAGGGACTTCCGGTTATTGGTTGGACCATAACCGGGTTGTTCATTAGAAGAGCAGTGGTGTTTAAGGAGTAAGATTTAACTCAGGGGTAAAATGGTAATTTGACCCAACTTGAGTTACGAACACTCGTGAAGGATTGACTCGTCATTAATGGTCGTATATCCATGGACACGAAAACATTCTGCAGTGAGAAGAGTGCAACTGCGGGTCTTTAGTGGAATGACCCGTAGTTAACGAATCTAGATTAACTCGGTCAATGAGTTTGACCGATTAATCTTGCATCGTTGGAGCTTCGGATCTGTAGGTTCATTAGGTCCCCTTGCTAGCTCATAACGGGTAAAACGAGGATCAAATTTTTGGAAGAATTTGAATTGTTCAAATTACTTAAGGGATTATATATATATTGATACATTATAATATATAGTTAATTGTAAATTAAAAATATATATTATGAGAGATATTATTTGAATGAGATTCAAATAAAATTAATATGAATATGATTCATATTAAAACTATAGGTTAAAAATAATGTGCATAAGATGTACATTAAAACTATAGGTTATACGAGAGAAATGTTTTAGAATATGATTCTAATTTTATAATAAATAATTAAGTGTTAATTATTTATGTATATATATATTTATTAATTATTAATTGGATTAATAATTAATTATATTAATTAATTTGATTAATTAATTATATAATATATATTAATTATTATATATATATTTTTATATATATTTTTTAATTATTATTATATATTTTATATATATATATATATTAATATTATTATTAATATTAACTCCCCTGAAAAATTGCAGGGGAGTGGTAGGTTTTGTGACGTGGGGAGTTACCCCACGTCACCCTTCTTCTTCTTCTTCAAGAGTTGGGGAATGGGAAGAATAGTTGGTTACAGAACAGAACCAAAGAAAAAAAAATCCACCAATTCTCTCAAGAACTCTCTCAATCTCTCCCTCTCTTCGATCAAGGTGCTACCACAAGCACGATCCCGAAACCCAAGAGGATAGCGAGGAAGACGTAGTGGTGGTGTTCGTGGGAAACCGTAGAAGAAAAGTTCTTCAAAGGTATTTGGTTTCCCTTGTTTTTTCCTTCTTTCTATTTCGGTTTTGTGTCCCAAAAATCAGCAACAAAGATCCGCTTCCGCTCCGGGATTCACATCCCTTCACATACATCACTGTGGATTAAATCAAGTAACTCATTACTCTTTCCGCAGACGAAAATGACTTTCTAGAAAACTTTGATTCAACATAAGCTTCACATTTGTATCTATTATCAATGTTAAAGTTAGGCAATAGTCCTAAACTTATCATTCTTTGTAAAGAATGATAATTGACATACCCTAATCTAGAATGTCATACATCACACAACTCAACAATATAAACAAAAGAGTTGTTATTATTATTATTATTCTTGGGCATTTGTGCCAGTACATTCAATTTAAACATGTCGTCATTCAGATAGCCTTTTCCCACATACATACGCCTTAGTCAGAATAAACTTATCTGACTCAAACACAAGCTTGAACTCATTTTTGTTAAGTAGAGCTCCTGACACAAGATTCTTTCAAATCTCTGGCACATGCCACACATCAATGAGGGTAAGTATCTTTCCAAAAATCCATTTCAGTAGGACTTTTCCTCTGTCTTCCACTGAGGCTGTTGAAGTGTTTCTCATGTACAGTTTATCACTGTCATCTAGCTTCTCATAAGTGGTGAATAGTGATTTGTCCTCACAGACGTGCTTAGTAGCACCAGTATCAATCCACCAACCTTTAGTGTTAGAGGCCATATTTACCTCAGAGATGACATCAATTAAATTGTCATCTTCCATAGTGTTGGCCTGGTTGTTGGAGGTTTGTCCCTTCTTGTTTCTATAATTTGCAGCTATATGGCCACTCTTTTCACAAACCCAGCAGATTGCACAAATGCGCTTGTTAGCGTCATTCTCTGGCCCAAGATTCACATTCTTTGTCTTGGATTGATTCTTCTTGGGATGACGTCTTGAAGCTTCAGCAATATAATCACTGGCTTCAACTTTACGTGGCTCTTTGTTTCCCTTTCTATTGTCCTCTTCAATGCGGAGTTTCACAATAAGATTCTTCATGGAAAACTCTTTCGCTTGTGTTTGAGATAACATTTGAATTCTCTCCAAGCAGGAGGTAATTTCTCAATCAAAGCAACAACTTGGAATGGTTCATTAATGACCAATCCTTCACTTTGAAAATCACTAATGCTAATTTGCAATTCTTCTAACTGGTTGACTGCCAACTTGGTATCAACCATTTTATAATCTAAGAATTTTCCAACAAGGAATTTCTTAGTACCAACATCTTCCAGCTTATACTTCTTGTCTAATGCCTTCCACAACTGCCTTGAAGTATCAAAGGCATTGCAGTAGACATTATACAAGGTGTCATCTAGGCAACTCAGAATGTAGTTGCGACATAGGAAGTCTGAATGTAACCATGCTTGGTTGGCAGCTTCAGTTTTAGGAGTGATTGCTTCTAGCGAAGTAGTTGGGCATACCTCCTTTAGGATGTGAGCAAGATTTAGGGTGGTAAGGTAGAAGATCATCTTATGTTGCCATCTTTTGAAGTTTTCTCCCTTGAACTTATGTGAGCATGATTTAGGATGGCAATGGCCCGAGATGATCGAGGGAGCGTGCCGGGTCGCTGGACCCTCCACACCGACTGATCCGCAAACGAGCATGGTTCCAGAGCAGGAATCTTACTGACTAGCCCTGAGGAGAGGAGGCACGAGTACGCCCTACGCTTCAGGTTTTGGGCTTCGAATAACGAGGTCGAGTATGAGGCGTTTATCGCAAGGTTGTGACTAGCAAAATCAATGGGGGCCCGCCACATTCGTGTCATCAACGACTCGCAATTGGTGGTTAACCAGGTCAACCAGGAGTTTCAAGCTCAGGACGATCGAATGGCCTCGTACCTCCAAAAGGTGTGATCACTCTTGAAGTCTTTTAAAATATGCACTATCGAAGAGGTTTCGGGCTCCAAAAATGCGAACGCCAACACCTTAGCTCGCCTAGCGTCGTATTGTGAGACGAATCTACCTCAGTCTGTGATGGTTGAAATCCTACATGACTCAAGCGTCACCGAACCCGAGGTCATGGACATCAACCTCCCAAGGACAGTGGATTAGAGGACTCTCATCATCACGGAGGCGAAGCGATGCGCCGCACTACCAAAAAAAATATGCCTCAAGACGCATGCAACATAATGACAAAAGAGATACCAAAGTGGCGACATAATGTGCCTCAAGACGCACGCAACCAGAAGATGAATCCCAGCGCCTTCGGAAAAGGCAATTAGTACTCTGACATTGCCTTAGTGGCTAGGAGGAACCTCAATGTGCAATATAGGGAAGAATCCTTAAAGGCACAAAGAGAGAACTTATTTCATACTAGGTGCATAGTGAACTCCACCCCATATAGTCTTATCATTGATAGTGGGAGTTGTACTAATGTTGCTAGTAAAGATGTAGTGGAGAGGTTGAAATTAGCCACCATACCCCACTCACGGCCTTATAGCCTACAATGGTTAAATGATAGTGGGGATGTGAAGGTCCAAAAGCAAGTTCAAATTCCATTCAACATAGGTAAGTACAAAGATGAGGTAACTTGTGATGTCGTACCTATGCATGCTAGTGATTTCTTGCTAAGGAGATCGTGACAATTTGACAAGAATGTAAGTTTTGATGGTTTTCTTAATAAATATTCTTTTGAACATCAAGTAAGAAAATCACACTTGTAACCCTTTCTCCTAAAGAAGTACATATTGATCAATTAAAATTGGAAGAAAGAAGGTTGGAGGCCGAAAAGAAAGAAGTTGTTGAACTTCAAAATAAAAATGAGGAGAATGCCCCTAAACATAAAGAGAAAGCAATGACCCTCATGGCTAGAAGAGATGAAATAGAGCGAGATCTATGTGCTACACAATTGCTTCTTCTATATCTACATGAAGGTAATGATCTCCTAACTCAAGATAGAAGAAATACTTTGCCTAGTACTTAGTGTTGAGTTTTTACAGGAAATTGAGGAGATACACCCGAGGTCATGCCAAGGAGATTACCACCCTTGGAGAGGAGGATTGAAGAAGAAGAAGAATAATAACAAGAAAGTTCGTTTGAGCCGCCCACTCAAAGATCCCGAACACCTCAAGACGTCGAGCAACAAGAGAAGAACCAACATGGAGACCAAGTGGAGATTATTGAGAAGATGGAAGAAAATGAAGTTTTTCAACTTCATCAAGGCAATAGTCCTACTATAGATGCTTATCATTGGACTAACTTGCTTCGTTTGGATGTAGGTAAACCACTTGATTCGAGGAAGAATCCAAATAGAGAATGAGGAGATAATGTGATCATAATGGACCCTGAGCTCCAAGACTCCACCTGCACCAACAAGGAGGATAGGCTTGAAGACAGACCCACAAAACAAAGGAGACTTCATTGGACCCAACAACAAATTTTGACCATTTTAAAGGTCAATGAAGAACCTACTAGGGTCAAGAGGAAGCGAGGAATGGAGGAGAAGTCAAATGACTGGCTACACATCAAGGACAAGCCCATCAAGAAGCCACCTGAACGCATGCCAACGCGCGCACGCGCCTCTGCCGAGTCAACCTCCCACGCGCCTCTTGCCGCGCGCATCCTTGTTGCGCTAACCTTACAGCACGCCTCGCCTGCCCCGCATGCCCGTGCGCCCGCACGCCCACGCCTGCCACCAGCGCCCATGCGCGCACTGCCTGCGCCCCCGCCTGCACGCCCACGCCGCCAGTGCCCCTGCACGCGCCCACACATACGCCTTGCTAACCTCGCAAGCACGCCCTGCCGTTCATGCCACATGCCCCTGCCCGTGCGCCCATGCCTATGTTGCACGCCCTATCGCTCGCCCATTAGCCGCACGCTGCCTACCGCCTGCACACGCCCCCTACCGCCCACGCCTGCACACCACACCCCCTACTGCCCATGCACGCACCCACCTCAGGGCCAACCTCCCTGCACGCACGCCACTGCCAGCCCCTAGGGTGCCCCCAACTTGTCTTGCCGCCCACTCTAAAACAATTTAGAAATTGTTTTTCTTTTTTTGTTTGGAGATATTTTGAAGGATTTGATTTTGATTAATTCTTTTTAATTTTTAGTAACTTTTATCAGTTTTAAGCAAGTTTCTCAAATTTTAGGAATTTATCATTTTTATTTTTCTTTTTAATTTTGTTATTTTTCTTAAAAAGGTCATGGGCTTTAGCCTATAAATAGGCTTGTACCCCCTCATGTTTTAGACATCTTGAAATTATCATTGCATAGAAATTTGAAGTTATTTAATGTAACTGGAACAGTATATATTTGATATACAGTATATATTTAATATATAGTGTATATATTTGATATATAGTATATATTTAATATAAAGTGTATATATTTGATATATAGTATATATTCGATATACAAGTGGATAATGTTCCAATAATAACCTAAATGGTCTATAGTACATGGATAAGCTGGCTGGGTACCTTATCCTGGTAACAATATGAATACGGCCCGCTTTGTAATAGTTACAAACGACTTTATCCAAGTCGTTCATGTAGAGACATGTGAGGCGAGGTGTCCTATACAATGAGTTTGTATAAGACCGGATCGCGAAATAATTAATCATTGGCTCTAACACCGTTAGTCAATAGATTGTTATCTCATAGGATGACCAGGTAACTCGATCTTAATCCTGAACGAGTTATAGACTCCTGCCTATAAGGGATCGTCTTTTGATTTGTATGGGTGAGAATGGTCCAGGTTGCCGACTCAATAATCCTACCATTTTGGTGACGAGACCGAGTGGGGAGCTGGAAACATAACTACACAAGATGAAATTTACTCCTTCCCAACTTTAAGGAAGTAGATGAGTGTTTCCTTACAAGCTGACTTCGAGACTTGAACAAGGGGCCCCACCCTCTCGCTAGCCCGAAAGGGACTTTCGGTTATTGGTCGGACTATAACCGGGTTGTTCATTCGATGAGCATTAGTATTTAATGAGCAAGATGTAACTCAGGGGTAAAATGGTAATTTGACCTAACTGGAGTTACGAGCACTCGTGAAGGATTGACTTGCTGTTAATGGTCGTACCTTCGTGTGAAGGGATCGGATCCCGCAACGGAAGCGCGCGAACGCATGTGCTTCAATCTTGTCTTAGAATTACAACAAAGAAAAGACATATAAGCATGAATAAAGGAAAGTTAGTGATACATACCTTTGAAGACACCTCTTCAATGTAGACACCAATGCTACCACAAAGTCTTAATTGCTATCGTCTCGGTTTGTGGGAACAATCTTAAAATTGAGAAAGGGATCGAGAGATTTAGAGAGAGGTTGTTTGTTAGAGTTTTCAAAATTCATACAACTGTGAACCGGGCCAATGGTAGGGGAGAACCTCTCTTTTTATAAGGGAGAAAGAGTGGTGGGGAAGTCACAACTTCCCCACTCACCACTCTCCCACTTCCCACCTTGAGGTTTTCCTCCCATTTCTTTCCCCTTTTTTCTTTTCTTTTTTTTCCTTTTATTTTAATTAAAACAATTTTAATTAAAATAATAATTAATTTAATTTAATTTAATTAATTACAAAAAAGAATTATTAATTTAATTTAATTTAACTAAATTAATATATCCCATTAATTTAATTAATTTAATTTAATCATATTTAATTAAATTAAACTTAAATTAATCAACTATATTAGACTCAAATTCTAATATCTATCTCTCATCATTTTGAATCCAATTCAAAATTAACTTTATATTATAATGTATCAACATACATTATATTAATTGCGTCTCATACAATTAACTTTAATTCCCTTTATAATTAATTTGAACAATTCAAATTCTTTTCAAGACTAATTGTTCTTAACTATCCTTTATGAGCTAGCAAGGGGACCTAATGGACCTACAGATTGGAAGCTTCAACGATACGAGATTAATTGATTAAACTCATTAACCATATTAATCAACATTCGTTAACTATCGGTCACTCCACTAAAGACCCATAGTTGCACTCTTCTCACTGTAGAATACTTTGCGTCCATGAATTTTGACCATTAACGATAAGTCAATCCTTCACGAGTGTTTGTAACCACAGTTGGGTCAAATTACCGTTTTACCCCTGTGTTAAATCTTGTATCTTAAGTACAGCTAATCCTCTAATAAACAACCCGATTATGGTTCAACCAATAACCGGAAGTCCCTCTCGGGCCAGTGAAAGGGTGGGGCCCCTTGTTCAAGTCTCAGAGTCAGCACTTAAGAGAACACTCATCTACTTACCCTAAAGTCGGGAATGAGTGAATTTTATCTTTTGTAGTTATGTTCCCAGCTCCGTGGACAAGAAAATATTCTACAGTGAGAAGAGTGCAGCTACAGGTCTTTAGTGTAGTGACCGATAGTTAACGAATGTTGATTAACTCGGTTAATGAGTTTGACTGATTAATCTCGCGACATTAGAGCTTTTGATTTGTACATCCATTAGGTCCCCTCGGGTAAAAAAAATAATATTTTAACATAATAGAAAACATATTTATTATTTTAAGTTTACTTATTTTAAATTAAATTACATATATAAAATGGATCATAAAAAATTGTAACCATTTTTAAATATTTACCTTTAAGAGAACTAATTTATTGTTTTAAATAGTTACCTTAGGAGGACTAATTTATTATTTAATAAAAAACGAATTTTTAAACCTATAATTAATATTGTTACCATATCTAATATGTGAAATTTTCGAAACATTAATGGCTAACGTTATTAAAATATGGGTTTTTTTTAACGAAAATATGGGATAATTAAGAAATACTAATTTTGTAAACCCTAATTACCACATTCTTAATGGTTTAAACAATTTTTTGAATCTATACTTAATTTTTTTTCCATATTTAAGAAGTCAAATCTTAAAAAAATAATAATAATAAATTAAAATTAGTGGCTCACATTAAAAAAATATGTGTTAATTAAGGAATACATATTTTTGTTAATTACCATATCACACACATTTCACCTTTATGATGTCATATCAAAAAATCAAGGATAAAATACATTTTTAGTCCCTGAGTTTGAGGATAGATTTTTTATTTGGTCCCTAAGTTTAAAAAGTGACAGTTTAGTCCCCAGGCTTTAGGAGATAGTTCTAAATGGTCCATGAACAAAGTTGACAATTAGTTGACCAACGGAAAAGTGACATGACATTGTTAAGTTGGCAATTTTTAAATGAGGTGTAATATTTATTTATTTTATATATATTTTAAAGTTAGGTGGCATTTTTTCGTTTTTCTTTTCTTTTTCTCTCTCTTCCCTCCTCCTTCTTCTTTGGTGCTCTCCCGTCTCCGTTCCAAATCTATTTTTTTCTCTACTTTTTCCATGGATATCACCAAATCTCTCTATTTTATCCAAATCTAACACCCATCTCCTCAAATCTTCATCCAAAATTTTTAATTGGCACTGGCATCTGTTTGGAACTGTACTCTGTTTGACTGTTCATTGACCAGGATCTTGGCACTCTCAATTGGCATTGACAGATCAATTTTCTTGGTCTGTTTTATTCATTTTAAAATGAAACTGAGTTAATTAAATTTAAAAGCTTGAAAATTTCATGTGTAGTGGCTGTCTGTTTTCTTTCTCAAACCAACTCTAGACACATCAAAGCAAGTGAAAGGAGAGATCAGCATCCTCCCCCTTATCTGTGATTTTTTTTTCTAAGGCGTCGGTGATAATGTGTTTATTTAGCCAAGTTAGTTAGCTGGGAGTTATTTTATTATTCTTCCCCTTGTATTATTTAAATAGACTTCTCCTGTACAATTTAATTTTGAGTTGAATGAGAAGAGACTTTTTCACAACTAAAAGACGTCCCATGATATTTACTTTTATTTAATTCAATTTTTCTTGAACAGTCAAACAAGAGTCCAATTCCAAACGGATGCCAGTGCCAATTGAAAATTTTGGATGAAGATTTGAGGAGACGTGTGTTAGATTTGGAGAAAATAGAGAGATTTGGAGATATCCATGGAAACAGTGGAGAAAAAAATAGATTTGGAACGGAGACGAGAGGAGCACCAAAGAAGGAGGAGGAGAAGGAGGAGGAGGGAAAAGAGAGAAAGATAAAAGAAAAAATATGTATATATAAAATAAATAAATATTGACACGTCATTTAAAAATTGTCAACTTAACAATGCTATGTCATTTTTCCGTTAGTCAACTAACGATCAACTTTGTTCAGGGATTTATAACTATTTCCGAAAGGTTGGGGACTAAACTGTCACTTTTTGAAACTTAGGAACCAAATAGAAACATATCCTCAAACTCAAGGACTAAAACTGTATTTTACCCAAAAAATCAAAATCCAAAGTACTAAAAAAATTTTTTTAAAAAAAATTTGTCCATCCCAAAAATTTCAAAATATTTATTCTTTTTCTTTTAAAAAAAAAGTGAAACCCCATTTTTACGCATTATATTAATTAAGTGCATAGTAAAAAAGAATATTTTAATATAATAGAAAAATATTTATTATTTTAAGTTTATTTATTTTAAATTAAATTACGTATATAAAATAGATCACAAAAAAGTGTAACCATTTTTAAATATGTACCTTTAAGAGAACTAATTTATTGTCTTAAATAGTTACCTTAGGAGGACTAATTTATTATTTTTTCAAAAACGAATTTTTAAACCTATAATTAATATTGTTTCTATATCTGATAGTCAAATTTTCAAACCATTAATAGTTAACATTATTAAAATATGGGTTAATTTTTTAATTTAAATATGAGATAATTAAGAAATACTAATATTGTAAACCCTAATCACTACATTGTTAGTGGTTTAAACAATTTTTTAAATCTATACTTTATTTTTTCATATAGAAGAAGTCACATCTCAAAATAATAATAATAATAATAAATATAAATTTAATTTAATTTAATTTAATGACTCACATTAACAAAATATGCGGTAATTAAGGAATTCATATTTTTGTTAATTTTCATATTACACACATTTCACCTTTGTGTTGCCATATCAAATAATCAAAATCCAAAGTACTGAAAAAAATTTTAAAAAAAATTGTGTCGTCATCCCAAAAATTTCAAAATATATATTCTGTTTAAAGAAGTGAAACCCTCATTTTATACATTATATTAATTAAGTACTTAGTAAAAATAATATTTTAATATAACAGAAAAAATATTTATTATTTTAAGTTTATTTAGTTTAAATTAAATTACATATATAAAATGGATCAAAAAAATTGTGACCATTTTTAAATATTTACCTTTAAGAGAACTAAATTATTGTTTTAAATAGTTATCTTAGATGGACTAATTTATTATTTCTTAAAAGACGAATTTTTAGACCTACAATTAATATTGTTGCCATATCTAATAGGTCAAATTTTCAAAACATTAGTGGCTAACATTATTAAAATATGAGGTAATTTTTTTTAATGAAAATATGGGATAACATTATTAAAATATGGGATGATTTTTTTTAATCTATATTTCTAAATTTTTTTCCATATCTAAGAAGTCAAATCTCAAAAAATAATAATAGATTAAAATTAAAATTAATAACTCACACTAATAAAATATGTCGGTAATTAAGGAATACATATTTTTGTTAATTTCCATGACACACGCATTTCACCTACAAACTCTAACCTACAACATTTCAGTTTTTTTTATCAGGTTTCTTTTTTTTTTTTTGAAAAAGAAATAGTTGTATTAAATTAAGCCACAAGGACACCGATTGAAGTGGAATCCCCTTTTACAACATCCAAAAGCCAGCTAGGAAATGAATTTTGCCAGACACATGTGGTTGTTGGAGAAAAAATGTCCCATTTTGCTAAACAGTGGGCCAAAAAATTACAATTTCGAGGGGGCGTGATTGAAGGAGATGAAATTGAAAGAGAGAGATAGAGATTTTACCTCCATCAACCAACTCAATTCATCACTCAAGGTGTGTAGATCTTCCCAAATCAAGCGTATAGCCATCAGAGAATCTGATTCTACTTCAATTCGGGAGCAATTTGTTGAAACGGCAAATTTTAAACCCTCCAAAATGCCTTTGATTTCAGCAATCAAAGGCGACAACGGGTAAGGGATACAAATTTTTTTGCTGCAATTAGAGTTCCATTTCAATCTCAAATCACAAACACCAGACTAGTTGAATCGCTCCTATAAGTCGCATCAGTGTTTAATTTTAAAGAGGTTCCTGATGTAGACCGCCATTGATGAGAAATTTGCTGAGAAGACACCCGAGGTAAGGAGATGATACCAGCTTGGGCTTGCAAATAATTGTGAAGATAGGAAATTATCCATTCACACTTGATTTCAGGAGGGGAGGTCTGATTTCCATGGAGTAAAGAGTTACGAACATTCCAAAAGCCCAACAGGTAACTGCCACCAAATTTTTTTCATTTGGATTAAGATGATCGGAGAGAAAAAGCCAAAAATCCATAAACCTGATATTTAAATTTGCTGGGAAACGAGACAGAGAGGGGAAGAGGATCTGTCATATATTCTGTGTGCGCTTGCAAAGGAAAAGGGCATGAGTAGTACTCTCACACTTAATGGAATAAAGAGTGCAAACAGGTAACACATCAATCCCCCTTATATGTAGATTTTGAGATGTAGGGATATGATCATGTGCTGTTTTCCATATGAAGAGCTTAACTTTTGATGGGACAGTAAGGTTCCAAATGGATTTCCATTGATCACCTCGATAGACGTTGCTAGTGGACACTTCATTACATTTTAGATGCATGAAAAGCTTGTACCCGCTCTTTACTCTATAAGTTCTTTGTTTATCATAGTGTCAAAGCCAGGAATCCCGTAGATTACAAGAACTTATAGGCATAGATACGATTAAATCTTTGTCTTCTTCACAAAATAAATTTGATACCAAATGAATGTCTCATTCTCCTATTTGAGTGATGAAATAAGCCATCCAGACATCAGAACTTCCATTATTAACTGTGAGTGGTCTGAAAGTAAGGGGTCTTGGAATCCAAGGATCAAAGAACACATTTATAGAAGATCCATTCCCAACACAAAGTCGCAAACCTTTGACAAGTAGATCTCTCCCTCATAGAAAGTCTCTCCAAAAATAAGAAGAATTGGGAGTATTTGTAGCATGGATAAGAGATCTGTCTTTAAAGTACTTTGCTTTCAAGACGTGGGAGACTAAAAGGTTTGGATTTTAAAGCACGCGCCAGACCTGTTTTGCCACCAAAGCTTTGTTAAAACCTTCTAGATCCCGAAAATTTAGGTCTCCATATTCTTTTGGAAAACACATTCTTTCTCATTTCATCCAGTGAAGTTTCTGGGAATCATTTGTTGTGCCCACCAGAAACGAGCAAACATTTGAGCGATATCTGAACAAAAGCCTTTAGGAAGGCGAAAAATGCTCATAGCATATGAAGGAATTATTGCCTGGCCAACGCTCTTAATAAGAACCTTTTTGCCTCTTACAGAAAAGAAAGAGCATTTCTAGCCTTGCATTGTTTGCCATATTTTGTCTTTAAGAAAATTCCAGTACATACCTTTCCTCCTAGTGGAGTGAGACGGAAATCCACGATAGTTCCCAAAATGATTCACCAAGTTGACATTAAGGATGGTCTAAAGATAATGCTACCTATCAAGGTGGACATTAGGAGAAAAAATAAGAGCAGACTTTGAGAAATTAATGAACAAAGGAAGGAGCAGACTCGATGAACAAAGGATTCTCCTTGATAACGACCCCAAATTGAGTAGGTTTTTTCATCTGCTGCAGTATTTTCTTAGCAACAGCTGTAGGTGTTTGATCTTCTCCTAACCGGATTTCTTTTGAACGGCTACGGGTGATAGGTCATGTGTAAGAGGTGTTGCTCGAAGAAGTTTTCTTAGATGTCATTCTTTCTTCTTTCTTTTTCTTGAGAGAAGTTTGAGCCTTGGGAAAGAGATGAGAGGTAGAGATGGTCCCATTGGGCGTGCCAATTTGTTCACACGAGATTTCCGGAGAAATTAAGTTTCATGGAGTTGAACTTTTATATTGTTTGTATGTGTTGTATAGTGGATTCAATCTCTAATCTTTATCCTCTGATTCTTTCTCTCGAACTTGATGTGAAGATATATGTTCTTGAATTTGGATCAAAGTTATATGTTCTTCGAAAGTTTTCAAGTCTTCAAGTATTCAAAGTCTTCAAGTTGGTCTTCGAATCTTCAAGTCTTCAAATAGTCTTCAATTTGGTGTGAATTCTCTCAATTTTGAACCTCCCTCAAAATGAATGAGATCCCCTCTATTTATAGAGGATTCCATAGACTTTGGTGGGCCATTGGGCTTGGAAAATTTTGAGCCAAGCCCAATTCTTTAAATGAATTTATTTAAATTTAAATATTAATCCACTTTAATTCCTAGTAAATTTGGCTTTTGGCCAAGTTTGTGAACCAAATCGATTCCAAGCCCAATACTCATATGACCCAATTACATATTTTAATTGTCAAATTATGTTTAATTTTAATTTAGGGTTAATATATAATTAATCCCTAAATAAAATAGATAATGACGTGGCCGTTTATGATTGGCCTAAAATTTATGGTTCTACAGATATTATTAATATTGTTTCAATTCAAACTCATAATTTTGTATTGTAACGGTACATGAAGTTTTATAAGTAATTCATTAAATGAGCATGATTTTAGTTTTTTGTTTTATTTTGTTTTATTAAAATTTGAATGTGCATATCATGTGCATGATTTCTTTCATATTCGCACATAAATGTAATATTTAATAGTTTTATTAATTATACTAACGTTTTAAATGAGGAAATATAGATAGACAAAATATGAATTTATTATGATAAATACTATTCCTTATGTCATATTCATAACTTTGTAATTAGTTTTTTATTTTATTTTGTTTTAATCAGAAAATTTGAATTTTATCAAAAAAAATTATAAATTTTGAATGTTCACAAAATTATTTTGAATTTCTTTATAAGTTTTTTTATTTAATTTTTTTTTTTGTTGGGGAGAAAGAGCAGCATCTAGTTTTATTCTTATTTTTTGTCATTTTGAAAATATCCTCATTTTAATCTAACGAGAAGCATCATTTGATTTTTACTGTTTAACTTAAACAATTTTTTAAAAATTTTATTTTATGTCTAATTTGAAGAACATCAACCCTTCTTTTGATAGCTTTATTTTCCAATAGCTTGAATATGCATTTGATTAATCTTGCAAAAGTATATAATAGTTGAACATTTCAATTGAAGATTTTTTTTATTAATAAGATTCTTTTTGCATTTTTAAAAATGAGAAAAATATATATATAATCTTAGGATATCTTTATTTCTTTCCAAACATTTGGCACCTATAGATAATTAGATAAGAAAAAATATATTTTACAAACAAAATTGGAACCTACATGATTAGAGATTAAAATATGATACTTTTAAAAGTATTTCGATGTATTTTCTGCTAAGAATATATATTATTTGTAAATTATTATTCATATCCAAGTTTTTCTTTATAATTTTTGGTGATACATATTATTTTATTTGAAAAATGTTTCTGTTGTCATTTTTTTTTTAGAAAATTGTTTTTTCATTTTCAAGGATGAAAAAAAAATGTATCATCTTAAGCTTAAAAAAATTGTTGCCATACAAGGTAAAAAAAATTAAAAAGATAAAAGAAAATGTATAAATGAATAACAAGATAATCATAGATAATGAATTGACAATAGTAAACAATACTTTAAAAACAATTGTGTCTCTTCTAAAAGCTTATTTATCTACTCTAATTTTCTTCTTTATATAACTTTTTCAAGTTGTACATTGAAATCTTCATCTTCAACTTTCTTGATATCATTGGCAATAAAATATCCACTTTTTCTGTCTACTTCATTTCTTTGATCTAATCGGATGAGAAATTTGTATTTTTTATCTTCAATGAGTGTCAACTTTCGATAAATCTTTGAATGCTCCTTATTCGTCTGCATATCCAATTGAACAAATAAATATAAGTATTATCATATATAAACGATATCATAATATAATAAGCAAATATATAATTGTAGTTAGAATGTATATTTACCTATATAATTTCTGTAGCATATTCAGAAACGTCACATCCTATTAACATTTATGTTGCCTCAAAAGCAGTTACGTATGCATCCATTTCTCCATCAGAAACTAAGATTTTCAGCATGTATTTTCTAATGATTGTTACATCTTTATTGCAATTGCTACAACAAGTTGTCACATCACTATCATTTGAGATACACTCTTTGCGAGCATATTTTGCATTTTCATACCATGAATTTTCATTGTTAGATACATTGATAATAGATACTATGAGCAAACAGTACATAACATTAACAATTCCTTCAATTAAATTTTGTATACTAACTACTTTAGCTTCTTGCATTCTTCTTGAAGAATTCATGTTGGCCATCTTTGTATAATCAAGAACTTTTTCTCTCTTGCATAATATATTGGCATGTTGCATCTGATTGC
The DNA here is from genome assembly GCF_013281855.1 of Momordica charantia. Taxonomy (NCBI): domain Eukaryota; kingdom Viridiplantae; phylum Streptophyta; class Magnoliopsida; order Cucurbitales; family Cucurbitaceae; genus Momordica; species Momordica charantia. The sequence goes on along the minus strand of NW_028275163.1, from coordinate 9,149,933 downwards.
CTAATTAAATACGAAAAAAATTGATATAAATTATAAATTAATATACCTAGCATCTAGCTCATTTGCATCCGAAAGGTTTGGATCAATGAGAATAATATTGGTCACAGTTATTGACAAACTAACTTCTCTTAAAAATTAAAACAAAAATGTAACGTAACTTTATATTTGTCTTTTCATAATTCACATTTTTCTAAATTTAAATATGGTACATACCTTCGTAAACCTCAATTTTAACATTGGTTGCAATAATGGTAGGATTCTTTTTAATGTTTTCTTTCACTTATGAACCTTCATTTCCTGCTAAATCACGTCATAATGTCAACTTCATTGTCGCACAACTATAAAATGAACAATTGTATAAATATATATTAGAAAAAAATGTAAATAATTAAAATTGATATAAAAACTAATTTAACAATATTTATATTACCTCTTATCTATGAGAAAAATATCTCGCTTTGCATTGTTTTATTTGCTTTTTGCTTTGGATCTTGTCGAAAAAATCATTCCGGTAAATTCTATTCATGGAATAGGATTAAGGTAAACAAATTATAAAGTTGAAGAAAAATAAACAAATCATAATTTACCCATCTGTTTATTTCAAAAAAAAAATTACCTACCTGTTAAATTTCCTACAAGTGATGGAATAGTTGAAAATTCAATAAAATTGAACTTCAACATATGTAAACCAATAAACTCTTCAATTTCTTCGAGCTCTGATGGTGGAGATAGAATTAGTTATATTCTATCTCATAATTAACATCCGTGTATTTGTTATACACTATTTACATTTCCATTTTGAATGAAGTATTATTTCTTTTTCATACTCTATGATTTATTTTTTTCATACTCTTTCCTATTTTTTCAATGACATTATTAAACATGACTGCTTGTATTTTTGTTCCCTACAACTATAGAAAATGTAGAAAATTATGATTAAGAAATAATAAATGACTTTGAAATTTAAAACAACATATGAAAGTGTCGTAAAATGACTTTGAAAAAAAAAATACCTCTTCATCGACAAAAATAAACTTGAGATTTTTATCTTCACAAGATTGAACGTTTCATTGACAAAGGACATTCACTTTTATTTTCTATGTTTTGTTGAATGCTTTCAACTCTCTGATAAAACAGTATGATGATGATAATGATACAAACATTTTTGGAATTTCGTAGATTTCCGAATTTGAGATGATGTTGCTAAATTTTCCTTCTCATTCTTCTTTAAATATGGAGATTTTATAAACTTCCGTAGTAAGTTGAATCAACTATTATTAATTTTTCCATAGTCAATCTAATTTTCAAAATCTGGAATTTCTTTAAACGGTTTTAATCATAAAATTGTGTTAACTTCTATTAAACCCTTCAATATCTAAAACGTCCACAATTTTTTTTAAGAATGTTGGAATATGAAGCAAGTCTTAATCTACGCATTTCCACCCACTATTTATTCCTTTATCATTTAATCTCACCTTAATTAATCACGAAATAATAATAGCTGCATTTAGATCAATCAAATTTTTTGATAAATAATTATAATGAATTTAATAAGCTATATGTAAAATGACCAATTTGCCTCCAACTTCATATTTAAAAGGGTAAAAAATGAAAGGCAAAAATGGTAAAAAAAAAAGTTTCTCCGGATCCTAGCTTTTATATATATTATAGATTATTTCAATAATTATAAAATTACTTTAACTTTTTTATGCTTTTTTTTATTTTAATCTGATTACATTGAAAATGTTCTCTAGCTCTTTCACTATATTAAAAATAAAGTAATAAGTATTTAGATTATTTTAATTGACTAAACACAAAATGAATATCATACATCTATATTTGTTATGTTGGCTGTGTCTAATTTAAAAATCAAATAGGTTTTTTGATATAGATATTATTTTAGTAAGTTCAAAATACATACCATTTATTTTGTTATTTTGAATATTATTACTAATTTGAAAAATAAATAAATATTTTTAATTTAATATTTGTTCTCTTGAAATTAAGTATCTTTATCTTTATAAATTCAAAATAAACTATTGTTCTTATTTTAAGGTCGCACGTTTAAAATTATATATTTTTACAAACTATAAGTTGTTTAAATATGTACAAGAGAGAATAATAATAGTTTTTAACTAAAGAATTAAGATTAATTAATTTAATTTCATCAAATGTTTAAATTTAGTTATTTAAGCTTGACATTTTAAAATTTATTTTATATCAAGAGATTATTACATAGACATATCTTAAAAAAAATTACGTGGAAGTATAATTCATATAATCTATTATAATTGAAAATGATATATATCTATGAATTAAAACAATATATTTGCATTATAATTTAGAAAATTTCAATCTGTTCAATTGTGAGTATGGGCAGAGATGAAACTGAAATAATTAAATTGTAAGAAAAAGTTGAATAATTGGAAGTTAGAATAATAGAGATGAGAGTAAGGAAGTGTAGTTAAAAAAATATAAGAGTGAGAAATGGGAAAAACCACCAAAATTATAAAAAAAAATGAAAAAAATGATGGGACTCACCAAATTTGAGAAGGTGTGGACAAATTGGAAGGAAAGAGATATGAGCAAAGATATATGATTTGATGAGGACCCACTTGAAGAAAGATAAGAGAGATAAAATAAAATAAAATATGGAGTTCAATAGTAATTTTCGAGAGTTGAATAGTAGATTTACTATTCAAATCTAGAGTTTTTAAATCCTTCACCTGAAGGAGGAGTGGAGTTTCTTACTCAACTCCACTCATTGCAACTTCGTCACTTGAATATTTAATCTTACATTTGTCAATTTGTTGATACTATCATATGTTTCCCCCTTGTTGATTAGGATATAAGTGATTCAATAATTTTAAAATTCGGAATTCCCTCTTCGTGCTTGACATGTTGCTATTATTCTGCTGATATACCAATAATATATACGATATATGTTATTGATATACTTATGATATGATTTTATGATTCTAATGTACCTATGATATACTTCGGATATACCTCTTTATTGATTTACATTTGATCTACCATATTAATGTAACTACGATATCTGTGTTCTAATATTTTCCTGATATATCAATAATATATGTCTAATATTTACTTTTGATATGATTCTTTAATTATGATATACCTCTAATATACATGCAATATGTATGTGGTGATTTACCTTATTGATTTATATTTTGATCACAATATTGATATAACTATGATATCTGTGTACTGATATACCACTGATATATGTCTGAAAATTCTAGAAAATCTAGCTGTTGTTGTACTTGATGTGATCATAATAGACTAAGAGCTCCAAGAACCCACCTACAAACAAAGAAGAAGACTAGAGGAAAGACCCCAAAAAGGAGAAGGCTTCATTGGACCCATCAACAAATTTTGTCCATTTTGAAGGTCTATGAATAAGCCTCAAGGGCCAGGAATAAAAGGTAGATTGAAGAGATGCCAAGTGAATAGCCCAACCTCAAGTACTTGCCTACTGCAAGTTCTTCGACACACCCCACGCGCATCACGTCGCGCGTGCGTGCCTCACACCGGATGCGTCATCGTGCCCATGCACGCCCTACAGCACTGCACGCCTCTCCAACCGCACGCCCTGCCCATGTGTGCCAACCTCCCACGAAGCACCCGCGCACACCTCGCCTCGCTTACGCCCGCATGCGCCCTAATGTGTGCATGCCCCTGTCGCGCGTGCCCTACCGTGTGCGCCCCCAGCTGCTAACCTTAAAAGGCAACCCCAGTGCCTACCTTCGACAGCGCCCCCAACGTTGTCTGCCACCTTCACGCGCACGCCCATACAAGTGCCCCTACTTGTTGCCTTGTGCGTGCCACGCCCATGCCCGCTGCAGTCGTCTTGCGCGTGCCATGCCCATGCTGCGAGCCCATGCACGCTTCCACCCTTTAATGCCAAGAGCTTGCTTGCCGCCCACTCTAAAGCAAATAAGGAATAGAATTTTTTCCTTTACTTGTTTTAAAACACATTTTGGCATTATTTTATTTGCTTTATATTTAATTGTATATTTTAATTAATTCTTTAGCATTTTAGACAAGTCATATTTTTTTGAATTTTTGAATTAGGGAAGATCTTTTGCTTTTATTTTCTTTTAGATTTTAGTCTTATTTTTATATTTCTTAAAATTTTCACCCTCAGAGCATTCTTGTTTGGTTGGTCACTAAATTCGTGGAGTGTTTTCGGCTTCGAGGATAGTGAATATTTTGTCTACACAAGGTAATCCATCTAACATTTTTCTTTCGGGTTGAACCAACTATACGATTAGATCTCAAGTAGTTAGAGGCTCGAGTAGTCCATATGCTTAAGTTGTCGCGTATCAGTACTATAGGATCGTGAGAAGCCATTGACGAGAAGAGGAAGCTTCATTTCCCCCATGCATTAATCTTCTTCGATTTCAGGTATAACATTTGTTCCTATTTTATTCAACTTCTAACAGGGAATTCTCCTCACTTCCTTGTATTTCATTTTGTTGTTCTTAATTCTCTAAATTTGCTTCTTAGCTCTATAGCAATGTCTCGCAAATCTTATTCTCTGGCAGTGTATATCGTTTAGACAGAGAGGTCTCGTAATGAGGAGAATGAAATTATTTCGGATATGTCGGTGGCAGTGTTGAGAGGTTTTAGTAAGTCGGTGGACTTTGAAGGTGACGTGGAACTTGGAATTGAGGGCGTCAAATTGGACGAGTAGGAGGGCACTATAGAGCTGGGGCGGCTCGGGATGATACTAGACCTTAGGCAAAACTTTGATGGGAAGGCCTTAAATATGAAATATATCAAGATTTTTAACAAGCAATAATTCTTATTATTGTTTTATTCCAATGTTTTTTTTTTGTTAATTTAACTGTATTAAATTTAGTACCAAATAACTTACATCAAAACAATAAACTTTATCAAAATCCTTGAGTAAACTAGCCAATTTTTCTATCATGTTTTTCACTCTTACATAATTTTTTAGTATAATGAATATTATAAAATTGTCTAGAGTGTCATCTTTTGGAAAAAATTAAATAACTTTCTCCAATGGAACATTTTTTTACCAATAAATCAATTAAGAATCAATATTTTCCCAACTTCCTGGATCATATATATTATAATCGTAATGCATCATACATATATTCTAAGTAAAACTTTCGTATATATTACAATCAATTTTTCTATTCTTATTTTATTCTTAAGATTTTCATATCCAGATTCATATTTTCTTGTAGAAATATTGATATTATGAGTAAGTAAATCTAAACAAATCTCACATATTAAGGTATTGAATAATCAACAATATAAAATAATTAAAAAAAAAAGTAAAAGAATTTGAACAAAAAAAACCTAGAATTTTGACGCCACTAAATTGATTTGTGCAAATAAGGATCTCTACTCTAACAATTGATAATCATATTTGGAGTTGTGAGACCACACAGAATGTCAAACATGAAAAGTTGAGACTTGAGAATGACTGAGTGAGTGAGTTAAAGTTAAAATTAGTCTAAAATACCTAATATATTTATGAAGTTTTTTTAGAAAAGTTGAAAGATTTTAGTTGTTAAAAAAAATAAAAATAATCAGGAATATGGAAGGTCTCCTAAACTTAAGTTTTAAGAAAATTATATTAATAATTGAGATTTTAAAGAAAATTTTAAAGGAATTGTGAAGGAAAAAAAAAACGTTAAAAGTTAACAAATTTGCAATGGTATCCAATTAAATTTGAGAAAAATTTATGAACTAATTGATTATGGATTTCTTATTATATATACTATTATTAGTTTGAAAATATTATAAGAAAAAATTTATGAAAAGTATATTATTATATATTATATATTTTATTTATAATTAAAAATCTATAATACTTATATAACAATAATATAGTATATATAGTATATATTATATTTATATGAAAAATATGAGACTCTTCTAAAATTGGGGACCTTAGGTGATCGCCTTACTCGCTTATAGCTTAAGTCGGCCCTGAGAGGGTGACGTCGTGGTGGTTGTAGCGGCAGTGGGAAGGAAATTAGAAAATTTGGAATAATAAAATTTTCGAAAATAAAAATTTAAAATTTTTGCTATATTTGTAAAATACAAAAGAGGTTGAAGAGATTATCAGAAAAAATCTCAAGAGATGCACTAACTTTTAACATCTTATACATACATCAGAAGTATATCATAATCTATCAGAAATAAGAGGTACATCAGATGTATATTAAATGTACATACATCATATGTGTATCAGATGTTATAATGGTTAAATTTGAATAATAAACATTCCAAAAATAAAAATTCAAATATTTTGTGATATTTGCAAAATACAAAACAGGTTAACATCTTTGTAAATATTGTTAAATATATAGCTACCTAATGCAATTTCTCTTAAATTTTTAATAAGACAAATTTTTTACACTTATTAAAAAGAATTGAAACACCCCCAATTATTGTAATTAGGGTTGGGGACGGGCCCCGAGGGGAACCTGCCCTCGTTCGAGGAATCCTTGTCCCCGCCATTTTGAGGCAGGGGCGGGGATGAGGACCACCCCCCCCCCCCCCCCCCCGGCCTTGTTGCCATCTTAGGAGGCCTAGTGACAACAAATGAAATTGGGTGATTTAAGGGGTGGTAAATGTTATATCAAAGTGGTCACATGGTAGTCTCCTGTCTCTTATTAAAAAAATAAGGAATAAAGTGTTGGAGATGATTTCTCATCAGCCACGTGTCAACAATTGATAAGTCAGATATGATGAGTCAACCTAAGAAATTTATACGTTGAAGAAATTATGCCTCAGCCCTCACTAGAGAGGCCGAATTGATCCAAGAAATTCGGTCTTGAGTCATCTAGAAGACGAGTCGATCTGTTCCTTCTCCATCGACCACTTGAGATTTAAGTTGAGCCGAGCTCATAATTAATACATTGGTCGCCTGGATTAGCAACTGTTCCAATCAAAGGACACTCCTTTAGGAACTAAACTCGAACACAATCCATGACAACACACCGTGATTTTCGAGTTGTCAGGGAGCCATTGAAGGCTTGTTGGGAGTCCTTTCAAAAGCTCCGCCTCACTTTTCAGATACGCGAAACTATATTTCTGTAAGTATAGATTGGCCAGATACTGACTTGAACATCAGATTGCTTACTCTTTTTTGAATCTCCTACTTGATAGCACATTAGCTCGTCTGCCGAGTGAGCTACCGCCTGAGCCGAACTTTGCAAACTTGGCAAACACTTGATCAAACATAAATCATATGGCCTTATGTCAGTAGGCCATGTATGGAGGTCGTCTCCACCTTAGCATCAAAGAGAAGAACTAGCAGACCAGGATAGGCATTCGTGGCACGACAGCACCTATACTATTGAAATGGTTTGCCAGTAGAGATGTTTGCATCTCTTCGATATGGATACAGTAACGATCATAGCGATCTCCTTTGGTACCTACTAGTACGTAAAGATCTTGGATGGTGAGCAAAAACAATTGATCAAGAAGTTGGTCAACTTTCACATGAAAGAAGGTAAAAGAACAAGACTTCGTGCTATTGTTTATCAAACTTTTCGTCACCCAGCTCAAACTTAACGCGAGACAAGAGCCCGAATGCAATCAAGAGACCTTATAAATATAACAAATCAAATTTGCCCTCTCTGCCATCCGGCATATCACGAAAGGAGCCCACGCCCCCGTGCCCTTTCTGGGGGGACTTCTTTCTATAAGAACCGAGTAGATAAGTAGTTCGACTCGAAGAGACGACCTCCTTTTGAATTTGCCTATATCTTCTCGTGGGTGCAACATTTATGCTCCGTTTGGCATATGAAATTAGTAGGAAATGATTTCAAATTCCAAGATTTTAAATTATGGAAATGATTTCGAATTCCTGATTGCGTTTGGAACCAAAATGATTTCAAATCCTTGAAATTAAAATTTATTGCTTGGATGTTTACGAGAAATGAAAAGAAAGTACAACATTTTACTATAATGCCTTTAATAATTTATAAGATATTATATTATTAATAATATAATATTTTAGAATCAAGTAGTGATTCAATCACATAAAAATAAATAATTTAATCAAATCAACTTCACAAAATTAAAACTTACAATGTCATCTTTATTCTAAAAATTAAACTAAAATAATTGCAAATGTCTTGATTCATATATAAAGAGAAAAAACTTAAAATCAACATGTTCTAAGCCTAAACCAAATAAATCAATTATTGCTGCCCATTTTCCAATATAATCATTCTTCGCGCATGACTTCTGGACATCAATAAAAAGTCTCTGTTATTATCAGATCAGATAAAATGAAGTTAGAAGTCTCAAATGTCATATTTGGTGAAAGACTCATTTTCAATCTCCTTGAAAACATCTTTTCACTGTAAATGCGTCGATTATGCTCTCTAGCCGTCTCTTGCCACATCATTACCTAAGAATTAAATAATATTATATTAATGTTAAAATACTTTCACATATTTAAATATCAATTAAAGTATAATTAAAATATATAAGTATGGGCATCATACCTTTATCAAGTACTACGACTACCTTTTCCATTGAATTTGTAAGCATCTCTGATTTTTCTCCAATTAAGTCAACTACAGGTGACTTCTTCTTATTGCGCTTAGAAACAGATGAAGATGCTTGATGCATTAATGTTTTTTGTTGCTGACTATTCATAAAATCGTCCTCATCAAAACTTTCTAGATGAATTCCCTCACGTGCCATCATGTCATCTATATCATTGATATTCACGGATTCATCTCTTTGCCAACGACGTACCTTCTCTTTTGCACTTTCTGCAAATGTTCCAATTGTTTTGTCTTTCTCAAAAAGTTCTTTTAAGATGTCAAAGTTGTAAATTGGCTTTGCTCAAACTTTTTGAGCTTTTGGATAAGACTGATACAACAAATAAAACAAATTTATAAGAAAAAATCAATGTTGTTACGAAGAAAAAAAACATATAAGTTAAAATACTTGAATTAAAACCTCTAAAACTGGTTGCTCTGCTTCAATTGTTTCTGAGATGCTATTCCAAGTAAGGCCACTACCACGTCTAAAGACTTCAAGTCCAATAGCCATTTTTTCTTTCAAAGTCTTTAGACGATTAATGATGTTATCCTTGGGTAAATCCATTTTAAATTTTGAGTTTAAGACTTCAACCGCAGCTTGATACGCATCATTTGTGAAATTTCTGTCAGACTTTTGGCCTCTCACTTTCCACTCTTTTAATATCTCAAGAAGGTATTTGTTCATCCCAATTGACTAGCTAATATATTTTTTTTATCACTTACAGTTTCCATAATCTCTAGCATCATCCAATAATAAAAAACATAATAAGATGTTTAAACTTTATTAAAAATAATAAAATATTATAAAGTAACTAAAATTTATTGAAGCAAAAAAAAAAAACAATTATAATAAAAAAATAAATCTCTACTGATCAGATAAATAATCTTGCCACATATGAGCTGCAATTGAATCTCGAATTTGTTCGCCTCTTCATCCATCCTCAGTTAAAGTAACTCCTGCTATAAGACCAATGTCTATTTCACTATCCCTAATTTCATTATCAACTTCTGCAATTAATCTCTCATCTAGATCAAAAGTCGTAAGAAAATTATGTATAATGCAACACACTATAACTATATTGGTTTATGTCTCAAAACTATAATGTGGCTCAGTCCCACTAGCTATGATTGGAAACCTTTCTTTAATACTCCAAATGATCTTTCAATTGCATTTCTTAAAGATGCATGTCTGTGATTAAATAACTCTTTTGGAGATTGGGGAGCGTAAATAACTCTTTTGGAGGTCAGGGAGCGCAGGTTGAATATTCTTATACATGATATCTTGTCCGACGATAGGGTGTAATAAACCCAGATCGCAACATAAACCCCGCATCAACAAGATAATATTTTCCTATAAATAACAATCATAAAATAATTTTTAGAATTATATTTTATGCTTAATTATGTTAAATATCTCTAGAAAACATTATATGTGTGCGTGATATATATATTACCTGTAGGAATTCTTATACTATCTTCTCTTGATAATGCATCTTCTAGAATTCGAGAATCCGAAGCAGATCCCTCCCACCCAGGTAACACATAAGTGAATCTTAAATTAAATGTGCATGCTGCTAAAACATTTTGTGTGGGAAAATATTTTCTTCCTCTAAATCTTGATACATTTTCTTTTGATACTATTACACGCAAATGTGTTCCATCAATGGCCCAAACACAATCCTATATATATAATAAACACTTAATGATTAATATGAATTATGTTTAAAAAAAAATTTGAGACATTTAGTTTAGAGTATTTACCTTAAAATATGGAAAAAATCTTGTGCTATTTTGAATTTCGGGAGGAATTGAAGTTCTGTTTGATTAAACTAGATATTCTTCTTCCAAGGATATAATTGCCTTTAAGACTTATGAAAATGTCGACTCACTGTTTCACTTGAGCGACGAAAGAAAGAGCCAATTGTTCTGTTTCTCACATTATGAGCTAAAATATGCAAAAACTTGGTAACTTGTTCTTCTATAGAACTATATTGACTATCTTTAATGTATCTTGTACTCTTCTAAATGCTAATGAGCCCATTCGTAAGATATTTCTACTTCATTCCTCATTGGAAATAAATCTCATTAATAAATATCTTACTTCTTCTCTTTCTAGTCCAGGCTCAGATGGAGATCTTGTAATGTAATTTATGTTTTCATAAATTTCTAATAATGTAACTACATATCCCATACAAATTGTTATTACACCAACTGCAATTCGTCATCCGTATTCATGCTTTCTCAACTGAAATATCAAATAATAAATACAATTATGATTATAACATTTTAAATTAAATTAAAATAGAGATACATATATTTATTATATTAAAAAAACCCCAACAACCTTCATTTTGATTTTCATATATATAACACATAAACCCATAAACCCATATTTTTAAAAAACACATAAACCCACATTTTTAATATTTACTATAGATTAAGAAAATAAAAATTAGTGACACTTTAGAAGCCCTCACAAGCAAAACCCTAAAATAAATTCTAGGGAGATTCCAGTACCAAAAATAATCACAAATAATTTTACTGTTAAAAACAAAATATAGTTAGCTTTCCTAAACTCATAAAACCACATTTTTAATATTTATTATACGTTAAGAAAATAAAATTAGTGACATAAGCCGTCACAAGCAAAATTCTAAAATAAATTCTAGAGGGATTGTAGTACCCAAAATAATCACAATCAATTTTAGTGTTAAAAATAGAATATAGTTAGCCTTCCTAAACACATAAAACCACATTTTTAATATTTATTATACGTTAAGAAAATAAAATTAGTGACATAAGCCTTCACAATCAAAATCCTAAAATAAATTTTAGAGAGATTCAGTACAAAAAATAATCACAAATAAGTTTACTGTTAAAAACATAATATAATTAGCTTTCCTCCACCTTCTCACAAAAATAGAATTTACGATAAAAAAAAAAGATACAAACAAATTATCTGTGAGACTATGATATGTGAGAATTAGCAAGTATGAAGTTTCAAGCAGATTCATAACTTTTTCAATATCCTTTGTTTTAGAATGGGGGTTGAATATAGATAGTATAATACTTCAAATTATATTTGCTAGTTCTGACTCTATTCAAATAAATGGAAAAAAAATAAACTGTTATTTTTCCCCTTAAAAATTTGAATGAACAATAAAACTAGAAACATGAAGGAAAAAAAAAATCTTAAACCAAAAACACATATGAAAATCATTTTTTTCACCTCAATTTAAATTAGTAGCAAAGTGTTCTTTTTTATTTTTTATCATAGTTATTTTACAGTAATGAAAAACAAATGCAAGGGGAGAAAAGGAAAAAAAATAAAAAAGAAGAGAACTACAAAAAAACCATAAACAAGAATCAAGAAGAAAACTTAAATAGACTAGAACAAAAGAGAAAACCAACATGGAATTTTAAAAAAAATGTTTGCCTGTAAAAATTTAAATAACAGATATTAAAGTGAAGATAACTATTAGAATAAAAAAAAAACTAAGAAGATAGAAGAAAAAATTTGAAACTAACATTTCTGTCTTATTATCTATAGAAAAAATTATGCTTATAAGAGATGGTGCCTAGAAGAGAGGGTGTAGGTAGGTAAAGTTAAAAAACAAAACCAAATTGTTACTTTTTCTCCTAAAAATGAGTGCAAAATAGTGATTTGTTATGTTTAAAACTGAAATCCTCACAAATCACACCTATTTGGAACGGAAAATAATCATGAGAGAAACATGATTTGAAATCATTTGAGATTTTATTTATTTATTTATTTTTTAATATCCAAACATCGGAAATGATTTCAAAATGTGTTAAAAGATTTTGAAATCCCTCTGTTCCAAACAGGGGGTTAAAACCACATTTTTTTTAAAATGAAAACTGAATTTTTTTTTACAGTAAACCGCATTTTTAAAAAATTTGTTTGAGACTTGTAATATTTTAATATTTAGTTTTAATTTTAGTTAATACTGAAAAAAATCCCAAAAATTTCGTTCACATGAATCGCAGGGAATACGCTATCATGTCTCTAGGTCTTTATAAATACGTTCATTCCCACAATTGATAATTTGATATCGCCGATCCATTTTTTCCCATCCCGGCTCCCGCAGCCCTAACGGAATTTTGAGGCTACGTTTCCAGGTATTCCTAGGCTTTCTTCTGTCAATCTCACGTTGTTCTGAGGTCATATCGATTTTAGAGGCCATGTTATTGTTATGATCCCGTTGGAATCGTTGGATATTTGTCTACTCTAGCGATTGGTTATCTAGGGTTAACAAAATCTCTTTCTTTATGCATTTTACTTGTACTGGTTCAGGATTTCGTACAATTTAACTTTTGATTTTATCGTGTTGACGTTGTTTCTCACAATCCGCTTACCTCTTCCTCTTTTTTCCTGTGGATGCATTTTATTCACTTAGAAGAGCTGCAATTACGATACTTTCCTTGAATCCAGTCCTTTACTGTATGGAATTGGTTCTCTCGAAGTTGATTGGCCAGTGGTTATCATATAAATTGTTCCGTTTCTACTTATTTGGAATGCCCTTCTTATATTGTTGTCTGATTTTCAGTTTCTTGATAGTGCTGAAAGTTAGTAAATTATTAATGTATCATTTAAAATGGTTAAGAGATGTGAAAAGGTTAATATATTTCTCTTCCCCCCTTCTCTCTGTTGTTCATATAGTTTCTCTAATTTCAAGGTTGCTAAGATGGGGTGATTTTCTAGCTGAGGAAGTCTTGGGTACCTCTCTTGTCTTAAATCCAATAAATGTCTTTTGGAGGCACAATTGTGAATGATGGTCATATTTCTTTTTAAATAAGTAGTGAGAAAATATATGTAAAAAAAAGGGGAAAAATAGTCTAGGGGCTGGTAGAGGAAACCCCCTCCTGAGAGGCTACAAAAGAAGTTACAAAAGAGCTTCTTGTGGTTGGAGCACCACCAAGAAGAGGTATGTTGTATATTGTTACAAAAAATTCCTTTGAGACCATAATCTTAAAAAATCTTTGATTTCTATTTTTCCAAATTAGTCAAGGAAGAGCTCTAACACAATTCCAACCGACAACTGCACAATTCCAAAGAAACTTCACCTTGCCTTTAAAACTCATGTCTGCAAGAATTTCCATAAGTCAAAGCTCCACTCAGATGGGCAGAGAAATAGACAACTCATATTAATTCTAGAGAATGGACTAACCACCACTAATGTAATTCAATTCTATCCAGTATTTTTGAAAACCATTTTTTTTTATTGACAATATTATATTGTTTAGTTAGCATGACTGCATTTTTAGTGAAATGTTTTAAAAAATTACTTTATGTGATTATATGGTATAATATTTATAATTGGTTCCAAAGGGAGTAATATATGGAGAAAAAGAGAATAGGTAGACTTTGAATGGATCAAAAGGGAATATTATCTTTAGTATAGTGTTTTCAGAATTGGTTGAGGCTGAGGCATAAGCCTTGAGTTGCAATGTGGTTGTGAAGTACCTCATGGCTAATTCCTATGCTAAACAAAAGGAGGCTTATGCCAATATGCCTCTGATGTCAAAGTTGCATGCCTCCATGCTTACACCTTTAACTCAAGAATTTTACATGTCATGATATATGGAGTGTGAGAATTTTCAAGTATCTTTTGTAATTTTGTCTAAATATCATAATATCATGTCTATAAGGTGCTTCATTTTTATGCTTTTTGTTTAACTCATGAATTTTACATGTCATGATATATGTTGAGTTTAGATTATCTTGTTTGTTAAAGGTATCTTTTGTAATTTTATCCAAATATCATTGTATCATGTCTCTATAACAAGGTGTTACATTTTTATGCTTTTTATTAACCTTTTATATTTCAAATGAGGCTTATGCCTCGCTTCTCTATGCGAAAAAGTCTCGAGGTTGCCTTAAACCTTTTAAAACATTGCTTTAGTAGCATGGGGCAAATATGGGTATTAAATGAATTTAATTGGCCGTAAGTGGCGGCCTCGTTGATAGGAGCTTGGAGTCTCTTGGTCATATCGACTTGGGCACTTGAGCTACTCATGTGAACCGCCTTACCTTACAACAACATAGGGACAAAAGGGAGAAGGCTGTTAGACTATTGGTCTGCTGCTTTTTTTCTTTTCTCGACTACTGTGATTAAAAAAGCAAAGAAACTCAGCTTCTTGCAGGGTTATTTTTCTCACCTATCTCTAGGCCACTTGAGCAATTGGGACCACAATTGCTTCTGCATTTGGCACTCCCCAACCCCCCAACCTTTTTGAAAAGAGAGAGAAGAGGCGTCTAACTCATAGGCTACGCGCTCAAGCGCCTTGCCAACTACATCTATGTTACTTACTAGCTAGCTTAATGAGAGGTTCGAATCTTAGTGTGAGCATAATTCAAAAAATCGCTGTCTCCCAAGTCCAGGCCTTGGGGCAGGCACGGGTGCCCTTTGGGTGTAGTGGAGCAAAGCATCTATGATCTAAAGACTCTCCTATTTTTAACGGGAAAGGTAAAAAGATACAGCTTGCTGAAGTAAATGTTCTTTGTTAAGAAGCACGAACACAATGTTTTTAAAATAGTGTCAGGTGTTTGAAACGTGTTGGACACGTTTAAAATGAGTATCTAATTTTTCATTTTTTATAGTTTTTGAACACGGCTGGGACACAATCAGACACGGTTGGGACACATTGATAGTTTAAAATAATTGACAAGAAAGAAGACGAAGACGAAGAAGTGGAGAAAAGGGAAGCAGTTTGCACTTTGCCCTAATGGGTTATGTTTATAAGAAATTTAGTAAATGCAAGAAAGGAGATAACTTACCTACAATCAGACTCGAATGCAAGAAGAAAAGGAAGCTTTAGAGGCTGGGTAAAGAAATAGAAGAGGAAGATTACTCTTCTAAATTCCTTTGTATCATCGAACAAGACGAAGAAATATGAAACAAGGGGTGCGTATACAAGAAGGAAGTTAATAGAGAGTCCTTTGAAATGATGAAAATTTGTTTCTTGATACGAAAGGTGGGAGTTGAATTATACAAGACTTGATAGTGGGCTAGTGATGTGTTTTTGCAAAGGAGTTGCATAATCCAATTTATTTGTCCAAGAAAGTTCAAATACTAGCCACCAAAGAGAAATAAGTTCTAGAACTTTTACTATAATAATTTGGAGATGGGTATTGCAAGGAAAAAGGTGTATGTGAAAGCCAAGTTTTGTTCCCCCATATTGTTGCCATCTCTATTTTAAATAGTAGTGCTTATATTTTTTTCTTGGATCTTGCACGTGGACTAGGTTTCTTCGTTACGTTATCATGTTCATCATATTTTGATTATAAGGATGTGGTATCTTAAGGTTTGTGATCAATGTTTAAAGATCGAATTACATGTTGGTGTTCCCCTTTTGACAATCTTTTGGGGTGAATGGTGGGTTGAAGCAATGCTTGAATAGATTTGTTTCTCCCTTTTTGGCAATTTCCTATATGAATGAGGGGTTTGAAAATCTTAAGGTACCATGATTAATGTTTGTAGATAAAATTACATGTTGATTTTTTTCCTTTCTAGCAATATCTTGGTGTAAATGAGGTGTTGAATCAAATGCATGAATAGATTTGTTTCTCCCTCTTTTGAAATCTTTTGGCTAGTGTTTGAAATGGTTATGGATACGTGATATGTTAAGTAATTAAGATTGTTGGAATATATACCTTTTTGGTTTTTGAGGTTTCGATAATAGTTTACTTTGGTCCCCAAGTTTTAAAATTTTACAATTTAACTTCGAAGTCTCTGAAATACTTCGGAATAGTCCTTGCAGTTAGTTTTCCATTAGCTACTTTAACAAAATGATGATGTGACTTTTTTTAATTGATTTTATACTATAATTTATATGTGGCAAAAAATGATGATTTTTATAATAATTTTAAATGTGGTACGACCAAAACTAATTTAAAATGGAATTTATGCTCTCTTCTCTTGATTCGTCCTAATTCTCTCACCTTTCACCCAACCATTCTCTCTCCCCATATTGTCCACTTTCATCCCTTCTTTGCCACCCTTGACCCAACCCTTCTCTCTCCCCATATTGTCCTCTTTCACCCTTTCTTTCCCAGCTACTCTCTCTCCTCCCTTCCCCTCCTCATGGGTTCGTCTCTCTCTAAGCAAGGAAGGGAACAAAACCTCCACCATAATCCTACATGAGTTGCTTCGAGCCAATTACGTATGGAAAATCCTCTAGGACTTGGTGACTATCAATTATCTCTCATTCTTTTGATTTGGAGCTCCTTTCTGTACTCTGCTTTTCTTTGGATTTGGTTGCTTCTCGTCTCCTTTTGGCTTGAACATTCCTTTTTTAGTCTTCGTATTGTTTTATTTCCTTTGATCTCAATGAAAGTTGTCTATCTCATATAAACAATATCACATGATCTTAATGTTAAAGTAGTAGTGGTAAAATTAACGGTAGACACTATTTCAAAGCATTGTAGAAATCTCGTGGATTAAGTTATAAGATTTTGGAACTTGGGACCAAGTTCATTTGTGAAATCTCATGGACTAAAAGGTGTATCTATCCCTATTTATTTTTATAAAAGACTTTTTCTTGCAAGTATGCAACATTTTTGACTGTTTATGCTATGGCAGTCGTCATGGCAAAGAGAAGAGGGAAAGCATCAAAAGGTAAAGAACAACCTTCAAACAGTTCTATTTCAAATAAAGGTGTTAAGAAAATTATAAAGAAGAAAAAGAAGTCCAAGAAGACGAATGAAACTTCCAATTCAAAAGTTGTCCATTCTACTTCAAAACGGGATCTTGTTAGTGCTCCACATGCCTCAGTTACCCCTTCGATCCTTCTTGGCAATGATCGGGAGAACCAAAATGAAAAGGAGGGAAAAAACCATTCCTCTGGATTCATCTTTATGTGCAATGGAAGAACAAAGCCTGAATGTTACGAATATCGTGTTTTTGGCTTACCGAAAGGGAAAATTGATGTTGTGAAGAATATAAATCATAATACAAAGCTATTTTTGTTTGACACTGACGCGAAGCTTCTCTATGGAATATACCAAGCTACTAGTAAGGGTGCATTGGATTTGGAACCAACAGCTTTCAATGGGAAATTTCAAGCACAGGTAAGAAAGACGATTATTGTCTACGTAGATTTTAAGTAAGATGGACACTTTCTCACAAAACTAAGATTTTTGCAGGCTTCTATGCTCCTTTTGTTTTATTTTTTTTCTTGCCGTATGGAGGGTTGAAAACTCAAAACTCGAGTGTACAACTCAATATGTTATGGTGCAACCCAAACCCTTTTTTGGGTGTTGCATGAGTTCAAACATCTCAATCAAGATTTTTGAACCAAGCACTTCCTTGACATTATGTATTCATCATGTTGGTAATGTGTTTACCTCATGGATTAAGCATATAGTTTAGGATTTTGCTAGTGGTTTCGTCTCTTTATGGCTTGGAGAGTACATCAAGTGGATGGGAGGTCCCGTTAGTTGGGGTTCAATTACTTTTTCCCCTAGCTCAGCGAAGTCTTCAAAAGAAAATTTTGGCTTCAACATTTTAATAAAAAGGAGTTTGAATAAAGAGAAAAAGGGAAGATAAGGTTTTTTCTTTTTAATGGAGAGAGTGAAACTGACTTGGGTCACTCGTGTAAAGGCTTTGGGTGTTTGGAAATACTTTACATGGTCTGGGTTTTATCAATTTAGTAACTTCAAACCTAAAACTCTTATCATCCCCATTGCTAGCCTTGGGGTGTGAAAAGTGTCTAGGAGGATAAGTGGAGTTCGGCCATGAGCATAATGCAATAACTAGGGTCGCTAGGGTATAGAAAAATGAAGAGCAATAGTGGAAAGAAAAAAAAGTTGAATATGGTGGCTTGGTACTTGATGTTTTACCTTTTATTTGGTGACACCATTTGTAAAAACAATCTTACAAAAATAATTACCGACATTTTTTTATTAAAATATAATGGAAAATTTATGGTGCTTTTGCCACTTTTGAAAAAGACGAATAACTTAAAGCCACCTAATTTTAAGAACTAAAAGTAGGGTTGGCAATGGGGCGACTAGGGGGGGCCACTCCCTGCCTTCGCCTCCATCCTCATAATTTAGGAGCTGGGTGGGGAATGGGGATGTAGCGATTGGGCGGTGATGGAGCCTGTGGTGCTCATAGTCAGAATTGGTAGATTTGTGATGGCGACAACTAGTGTTTTGAATAGTGTGCCTAGGCACGCTTTCTAGAATAAGTGAGGGGTATGCACCTTGTTAAAAAAAGCTAGGCCCCTTCGCTAAAGCCCATAGAAGCTTCAGTGCAAGAGCACACGCATAAGTTAATTTCATTTTTCAAATTTTAAAGCCTTTTTATGAAGATTCTTTTGAAATACTATTAGAAAATCTCTTTTTTTTGTCTCCTATTTCTCACAGAAATATGTGTTCTTAAATCTATTTTTTTAATTTTTTATTCTTAATAATATATTTTTCAATATATAAAAAAAATTAAAGTATGTTTTACTATTATGTGCCTCACGAAAAAAAGCCCTCGCTTTTATTTCCGCTTTGCGCTTAAGCTCCAGGGCTATTGTGTTTTAGTGTGCTTCGAGTATTAAAAAGCACTGGTGATGACAATGGTGGTGGCTCTTAGGGATGGTGGTGGTGTTAGGGAAGATGAGTGAAGAAGAATAACGTATGGTGAGATGAGAAGATGATGTGTGAAGTGTTTGGGTAAGGTGAGAATTATTTTATTATTATTATTATTTTTTAATTTAAAAGATACTGGGCTTGGGTTGGATTGGGGTATGGAAAGAATTTTGATAAATTAAAAAATATATAAAAGAATGGGGAAGAGGGCGAGGGCGAGGCGAGGTAGGGACACCCTCCCCCAACAATTTAAATGTTTGATTGACCCCATATTGTTCGACCCAACTCCACAGTTTTTATGCTATCCCTAACTAAAAGTGCATTTTAGTTTACAAAATATTATGAGTTGATGTTGATATGACTAACCCAATGGATGCTTATAGATACAAAATTTTTTATCAAGCGGCCCCATTGGCAAGGGCTTTAGGTTTCTTGGTCATACCGGCTTAGAGGTCTCAAGTTTGAGCTTAGTACAAAAAAATCCTTGATATTTTCCAAGTCTGGGCCTTGGGGCAAGTACAGGTGCCCTGGTATAGGGGAGAAAAGCTTCGACTCCCGATTATAAAAAAAAAAAAAACAAAATTTCTTGCCCCATTTGCTTTTGTAGTATTGAATATTTCAAGATATTATGGGTTGATCTTGATATGGCTTGCAACCAAATGGAATCTTATAGATACAACATTTTTTACCCTTGAAGGGGCGATCCCGTTTGTAAGGGCTTGAGGTTTCTTGGTCATACTGGCTTAGAGGTCTCAAATTTGAACTTTCGGGTGAGCTTAATACAAAAAACTCTTGATATTTTCCAGGTCTAGGCCTTGGGGTGGGCGCGGTTGCCCCCAGGTATAGGGGAGCAAAGCTCTAACTCTCGGTTATCAAAACTGAAAAAAAATTACTAAATTTCTTGCCCCGTTTGCTTGTAGTATTGAGTATTTCATTGTTTTATTGACTACGGCTGGTAATTATTTTTAAGTTATAAATGTGTAATTTGGGACTTTTTTTTTCTTGGTCATACTGGCTTTGAGACCTGAGGTCTCAAATTCGAACTTTCGGGTGAGCTTAATACAAAAAAACTCTTGATATTATCCAGTCGTGGGATGGGTGCAGGTGCCCCAGGTATAGGGGAACAAAACTCCAACTCCTGGTTATCGAAACAAAAAAATACAAAATTTCTTGCCCCATTTGCTTGTAGTATTGAATATTTCATTGTTTTCTTGACTAGGGCTAATAATTATTTTTAAGGTATAAATGTTTAATTTGGGACAACTTTTTTTTCTTGTTTGAATGTTTGTGGTGTGTAGACGGTAGACCCTTCCTAAGTAAAGTAGGTGTATTTATGGGTATGGTTGGGTTAGGGAGGGACTTTTTTTACCCTTCAATTGTTTTATCTGTATACTAAATGATTCAATTAACTGATCAGTTCAATTCAATCATGTATATTATTGGGGTTGTGTTGGTTTCTATCATTTGAATAATTTGTTTTTAATTTATTAGTTTAGATCCTATTTTGGTCCTTGATTGACCTTGAACTTTTCTTAAAAATATGTTTTGGTCCTTTGCTATAAAACTTTATTATGCATTTAATGGAAATCTCTCATAGCATTACATGGACTTGTATTTAAAAGCTGTATGAAATTTTTGTATAAGTTTAGGGATATACCAATTTTTATAGTATGAGAGCAAAAATAGAACCAATATCGAAGTTCAGGTCGTAAAATAAGATTTGAGAATATTTTTTAAAAATAGATTAGCTAAACTAATTAGTATTTTATATATTTTCACATATTGGATGAAATTAATACTCCTTGGATTTAGAAACTTGTACAATTAATTTGATGATGAAAAAAATAGATTTTTAATTTACTATATTTGGGTTGGTTCAATTCATTACATGAATTAATTATTTTTTAGGTAGAACGATAAACTGAAGTTAAATGAGTTCGTACTTAAACCCTAACTAGTGATAACCTAATCTAACTTGGGTTGGATTAATCTTTTAAGGTGGTGCAGAGCTTCAATTCCCTGTTGAGCATTAATTAATGAAATGGATATCCTTCGAGGCATTAATGAAATGAAGTGAAGGGTATTTTTTGTTCAATACTTTATAATTATTTATTTTTTTCTTTTTGTTTAAGAAACTGGTATTTCATTAATTAATTTTTTGGTTTGGGACGGATTTGATTTTATCTGACAAGTAATGTGATACTTCTATTTATAATTGATGGTGCATGAGAAAAGGCTATGTTGGTCCTGTACATACCAAAAGTCCTATAACTGTCTTCCTTTACTTGGGTGCAAAATGGGACTGAAGCCAGTGCCTCTGGTTGTAATTCGCACTCGCTATGTCCGACTGTTGGGCACAAGTGAGATGTGACTTTCCTGGTCTTGCCTGTTGTTGCCATTAGTGGTACTGCCTTGAAAATATTGTTAAATTTGGTTCAAGTATTACTTTGTATCACATGGCCTTTTATATACTTTCAACTTGGTAGGTGGAAGAGATATGCATAAAATATCAAATAGCAAAACTTTTTTTTCTTTTTTTTTTTTTTTGGTAAGAAACAAAGATTGATATAAATAGCATGAAGAACCCCAAAGAAGGGGGGAGACGACCTAAAGGTGGAGGGTAGAGTGAACCCTCCTATAAATGCTATACATACAATCACAGTAAAGCCTAACCTAGCTTCCTTTTCCATGAGTTATTTTTTTGAACCCATCTCCGTTTCTCCAATGTAGGTGAAGTTTAAGATATTCAAGGAGTGCTTACCTCTTCCTGAGAGTGCTTTCAGACGTGCTATCAAAGACAATTATGAGGGTGGTCCTAAATTTAGACAGGAGCTCAGTAGCACACAGGTTATTGTGTCCTATAACTTTATGTTGAATCGGTTTCAGTTCTAGGTTTCGTATTATTCAAACAACATGTTCATTTTTAGTAAAGAATGCTTATTACAAATACTGAGGCTTATTTTTTTAATGAAGGTAAAAAGTCTAGTTTCCTTGTTCCGCCCTATTGCCAAGAAACCATCTGCTAAGAAAGCACATGCCCGTCCAAATGTGGCAGTTCAGCCATCATTTAGGCCTACACGAACTAAAGAAGTGGTTAAATCATATCTTCCTGAGTACTCATTGTCTGGAGTGCACTACCCTCCGATGCTTGAGACAAGATCTCACCATGCTGTCCATCATGAGCAGTATGATCCATTCGAACCTGGAATACATGTCTCTCATTCACAAATGCAGCCCAGGCTTGTTAGAATAGATGCCCCTCCTCGTCATGTTGAACCTTATCATCCAGAGCAGACACATGAAGCATATTTTCATGGAAAATCTTTTATACACCCTCAAGATTCGTATGAAAGGTATATTTCTTTTTATCATCTTGAATATTTGCTTTCTTCTTTGAGCCATTCTGTGCTTTTCTTACTTTAAGTTGTCCAATTGATTTAAAATGCCTGCAGATGACAATTATTGTATATGTAAATGTGTTTCTATAAATTTTAGCGCTCTTTTTTTTTTTTGTATAAATGGTTTTGGATGGGATGCTAGTTTCCAATTTTTTACTCCACATGATTGCTTTTCAAACTATAGCTGGTGTGTTTCACATTGTATCATTATATGCTGTCTGATGGTAATATTCATGGTCTCGTTTAATAATTATTTTGTTTTTATTTCTTTGTTTTAAAATTTCTACCAGTTTTAAAATCTTGAAGATCTTATCGGAGAATCTTGCAATCCCGTGGGGGTGAAATAGGACCATCTTACCCAACAGATTGGACCACATTTAAAAACTGTCTTTCAGTTAAATTAAACCATACCATCCACGGAATTAGTTTTAAAATATTGAAGCTCCCATCAAAGAGTTGGAAAAAAAAATATCATAAAGCCTTCAAGAGCAGCTGTATGACGTTAAGTATTTGTTCAGGAAGTATTTTTTACAGATGCTGATTGTGATCGAGTTGAATTTAAACACTATTTTTTAAGGTGGTCCAATTTGTTGGTTAAGATGGTCCTTATTTCACCTGCACGGACTGCACAATGATTTTATTGGTAGTTATTTTTATATTATTGATAACGGTTAAATTTCTAATTTAGTTATGGGTGATATTTTCCATTTGGTTTGGGCTTTTTTTTTTTTTTTTAAGTCTGGTCTCTGTACTTTCAAAAGTTTCAATTTAGTTCCTGGTTTGGCCTTGGGTTCAATTTGGTTTCTATGGTTTGGATTTAGTTCCAATGGTTTTAGATAGGGGTGTACACAGGTTGGGTTGGGTTGGGTCTGGTTAAGAGGTTTTTTTGGACCAACTCGAAAATTCGGATTGGTTAGTTCGCTTACTCGATGGAATCGAATACATTGGGCAACCCACTCAAACCCTTATATTTTCAGGTTGGGTCATCGGGTTGCAAGATTTCAATCAACAGATAAGATTATCCAAAACCATAATTAGGGACAAAAAGTAGAGTCACTTTAGCTTGTTGCATTGGAGTGGTTCATTGCAAAAGAATAACGGTTGCAGCATTTTCTACTTGCTTCAAGATAGGTCATAGGAGCAAATGAATGACCTATTTTTAAGTTAAGCAAGGAGTGTGTTTCTTGAATGAAAACATCAATCATATTTGGCCTTGAGGCACAGCAGTTGACTGGACATCTAGGGGTAAAACATTGTTTTGGTGGGCAGGTCGCGAGACTGGTACCAAATTGAGGCGAACTTTGAATTTTCATAATAGAGCGTCTCCTTTAATCCCCTCTAACAGCATGTAATTAATGAATCATCTAACACCAACAATGACATCGACTTAATACCTTCTCGGAACTGAAGATGCATAAGATCTAGAGGATACTATGGATGAAGAGTGAGCCTCTCTCCTCTCTAGGAGTAGAGAAGAGAGCACCTTCAATCGACAAAGCATTTATTTCTTGCTTTTCCTGCTTGGCCATGATGTGTTAAACAGAACCACCATCAAAAAATGTCTTCCCTTCCTGGTTGTCCTGTCCTGTTCAATTCGTTGTTCTTTCATCCAATCAAATATCCTGTGAAAGACTGTTGTTGGGAGGCGAGGGAGTCACTTGTCTGGTTTTACAGTGCACTCACTCTCGTTATGAGAATGAAATGATGCCCTAGCTCGACTTGAGACCAAGACTCCTTACAACTCGGACCACACCAAGTTGATGTAGTAATTAGGGGGTGGTTGAAGATTGACTTTGGGTTATTCAGTGGGTACCAAGATTGGCGGTTCGGTGGGTAGGTTTGGGAGTGGAACTTTCTTTGTTGAGAAGCTGGTTATTGCTGTTGGGTTGTCACAGCTTGAACGTTGTTCCATCTCCCCCTTAACCATGAACATCTACAATCTAAGTATTGACTACATTGTTCACAGATTGAACATAGACGAATGCAGTATCGGCCCTAGATCTAGATCTTGCTCTTTTTCTCTGCAATTTTGAAGTAAACTTAACCCAATGTCGCCCCGAATCCATGTAGGTGCACACACTCTCTTCCTTGAATTCAATAGCTATCAATAAAAGATGGAACATATAGACGATCACAAATGGGGAATCGGAGATGTAGAAAAGCACATGCACAGGCAGAAAGGGTTGGTGCACGAGGTGCGAAAGGGCTGGCACAATGTTGGTTGTTGAACAACCCTTGCAAGTTAGGTTGGGTTGTTCAAGTTACCGGGTTTTTTGAACCCCTAGTTTTAAAGTTTCAATTTGATCTCTATATTTTAGTTAAACTTCACAAATCGTTGCTACCCTTACCAAATTAGCCCCCTTTTGTTTGTTTGTTTTTTTTTTTTTTGTGGCAATTGGTTGTTTTCTTCGTGGCTCATTGTGTTAGTTGATTGTATTAGAATTTAGGGTTGGGTATAATATATAAAGAAATAAGTAGATTTTTGGGTAGTTAAATGCAATTTAGGGACCTAACTTGTGAGATTTAGCCAAACTATAGAGACAAAATTCAAACTAAATCTAATGGACCAAATTGAAACCTTTAAAGCATAGATACCAAAAACTAAGTCCAAATCCCATATAGACTAAATTGTAACTTTTAAAACCATAGGGATCAAATTGAAACTATATACAAACCATAAAGACCAAATTTGTGATTTAACCTCTTGATAACTGTGTTGATGCTGAATTATGAGTACTCGCAAGGTGTTATTAGTCATGTATGTAAAATATGGAATCAAAGAAGAGTTATTTCTCTTTCTTTTTCTTCTTCTGTGGGCCAAGTGCCAAGTGGCTTGTTTTGGAGACTTCTCATGTTACTGGGTCTGAAAACTATATAAAAGTTGATACCATGCTAAGTTTTCCTTTTCAACTTGACAGTATTCGCAATACGGTTGAGACGAATCTCGGGGGTCATCCATTTATGTATGGGCGGCAATATACATCACAGTTGCTGGTGGATCAAGATGTTCCTCGCGTAGACTATACTCCTGGTTACTATAGACGACGGCTGTCTCCTACAATCACACATATCCCTCCTCTGTCACAAGCTGGATCATCTGCACATTATTCACAAAATAGGTTGCCATCACCGTATCGTCCACAGAACAGGTTGCCATCCCCTCATCGCCCTTACTATTCAGCTGAGATTTCACAAATGAACAGGTTGCCATTGCCATCCCCTCATCTGTCTCAGGATCGAGGCAGGGGATATGTTGATGTCAGTTTGCCACAAGGCGGACCAGGTTCTGGTAAAGTTAGCTACGGCGATGCAAATTTGTCAATCTCTTCTTATTATTCGTCAGCTGCTGCAAGGCTAAGCTATCGGTAAATAGCAACTTTGGAGCTTGAATATGGTTTTAACTGCTTTCACTGTCGGTCTCTGATGAAGCCATATTTTTGCATATTGTTGGTATTAATTGCATGTAATAAAAAAAAACTTTAAATTGATTTTATGCTAGAATTTGTTTGATTAGTGTAATTGGGTAAAACTAAGACTTTAAGATTTGAATTCTGTGTGATGTGCGGTTATTTAGCTCCCTGCCATTTTGGGAAAATTATTTCACTGCGGGAGAGTTAATCTTTTGACAAAATGGAGGCCACGACTGCAGCCAGCAATTTTACTATTTAATTATCTTAAAACCAAATCAATTTAATTGTTTTTTTTTTCATATTTGAATAGCTGACATGGTTTCTATTTTAAATCTTCTAAAAATAATTAGTTAAAACTATTCTCAATTTTATAAAAATAGAATAACAACGATTTCATTTTAAATTTTATATTTTTAAAAATTTTATTTGTTTTCTCACCAATTTTTTTTTATATGTTTTTCACTTTTCTTCCTAATAAATCTGAATAGGAATCTTGGTTAAATTTTGAAATAAAAAATACGTTAGCAACTACTTCTGGTTTGAAAATTTGGCTTGGATTTGGAAAATGTTTTTAAAAAGTTGATACCAAACAAATGAATATATTTGTGGGAGTATGCTATTTAATATTCAAAGTATGTCCCACATTTTCACAATGATATGGGGCAAATTGACCAATTTCATTATATTAAAAAAAATATATCAATAAAATGTCAGTAATATATAAACAATATTAATATTAATTATTTTAAATTTATTTAGAAATAGAAAAATGTTTATTTGTTAATTTAAATATATTTTTTGATTTTTTAATTTTTCTCACTTTTATAGAAATATCCATTGATTTCGATAGGTTTATAATATTTTCACGAAATTGAAATATGACATTTTGTGTGGAAGTAATAGTTGCAAGCTTAATTTTTGAAAACAAAAAATGAAAAATAATTTTGATATCAATATTTTAAAGTGTAAGGGCGATCGAGTATTAGTTGCAAGCTTAATTTTCGAAAACATAAAATAAAAAAATAATTTTGATATCAATTTTTTTTGTCTAAGGGTGATTGATGTTGAAAATCCATGGACGTGTGTAATAATCCCTAGGGGTGAGCATCGATTGGTCAAGGTCGACCAACATTTATTATAGCTTAGTTGAGTTGGGTGGATCGTGCAATAAACCTCTCTCGACCTTCTCTTTCTCATACGTCTTTATGAAAGCCTCTCGCCTTTCGAGATCTGGTCCATCATCAACTCAGTCAGATCTTTTTATTTTCTTCTGCATTTCGTGCCTGCTACTCTGCGGAATTCGACCTTTTATCAGCAGGTAGAGTAGTAAGATTAGAGGCACAATGAAATTAGAAGACTTGGCCATTTTTTTCAAAATTCGATTGCTGTCTCTGAAGTCCTTCTTGATCGATGGTCCCCATCAGCATTAGTGCCAATTAGCCGCTGCTTATTTTGGAAGGCGAGGTATTCATGTGTGATCGCAGATTCCACGGTCGTAGCTATCGTTCTAGCTCGACATTAGGAGCACGGGGCTCGAGATATCTAAAGGAGGTACTGACCCCTCCCCCGACGCCGAAAACCGACCTAGTCGGTTGCGGTCGGTTGGAGAAATTTCTTTCCTCTCTCTGTACAAACCAACCATTCAACCGACTGTTCGGTCGGTTGGGTTGGTCAGTTTTTGGCTGATACTAAACTCGAAACAAGGACTTCTTCAAATGGGTGGTGGTGTGACTAAATGCAGGAATGATTTGAGGAGGGAAGATGGAGAAGAAAGGGAAGAGAAGAACTGGAGGAAGAAAGAGTAGAAAAGTGGTGAGAGAGTGGAAAAGAGAAGAGGATAGTGAGAGGAAAGAAATTGAAATTGAAAAATTGTTAAGAAATGGCTCCTAGAAAGCCACGTCGGTCGACAAGAAAGGGATAAGAGAAAATAATAAATAAATAAATATAAATTCTGATTCACATGAATTATGTGAAATGATGAAGCAGACGTGACTATATATTAACCACTTTTTTTTTTATATATTAACCACTTTTTTTTTTATTCTTCTCTCTTTTCAATTCATTCCTCCCTCTCTTTTTTCCATCTCTTTTCTTTTTCTCCCACTTTCCTTCTCTCGTTTCGTCACTTTACTCCTACCATCCTTTTTTCTATCCATCTTCTTGTAGCTCTCCTCTCTCCCGTGGAATACTGGAATAAAACTTCGGATTTTTTTCCTTATACAAGTCGATCGGTTGGTCTGTTTCTTTAATATTGGAACAGTCGACCGATGGACTAATCGATTTTTCACAGTGAAAAACTGACACCGACCGATTCATCTCATAAACCAACCAACCAACGTTAGTTCGGTCCGTTTTAGTCGGTCGGATCGGTTTTTCGGTTTGCTTTGCTCACCCCTAACAATCCCGTAACTCAATGGTTAATTATGCAATTATGTATTTTTCTTTAAATATATAATTAATGAAGTAAATTTAGTGTATGGTTAAAACTTTTTTACTTTATCAAACAAATCAGAGTTGCAAATTTCTACTCTGGCATTTGTTTTGTGATTATACCAAAAATTAATATCTAAATCTATTAAATAATAATTAAACCTAGAGACATGATTAATAGTCCAGAAAAAGAAAAAGAAATCCAAAAATTAGATGATTAAAAGAAATCGTTCTACAAGAATATGGGTTTTGTCACATTTCCTGTTATATTTTAATTCATTAGATTAATATATTAAGGTCTCGTTTGATAATATTTTGTTTTTCGTTTTTCATCTTTTGGTTTTAAAAATTAATGTCAGAAAACATTGCTTTCACCTCTATTTGTTTTGTTTTATGGTTTCTATAAACATTTTCGAAATCAATGTCAAATTTTGAAAAAAAAAATAGTGAAGAATGGGTTGCACTTACAAATCTCATTGGCTTCTGTCAGTGTCAACCATTGTGATGATTCTTGGCTCTTGGGTTTCGAAGCTTTGATAACAACAGGAGAATTATTTCCACCCCTCTCGCTAAATCTATTTAGGGACAAAGATCAAACCAACTACGTCACGACGCCATTAATACCCACGACAGATTACAGCATCGGTTGCCATACACGTCCATCTCTCCAGAATGCTGCGTTTCCACCACGCTCGCTCTTTATATCAGAATTTTGAGAGGTGTTATCTTTTGTTGTAACCTACCTTTCAATACCAACAATCTTTTTAATCTTTTTAAGTGTGCATGGTTTATGATAATTGACATATATCTCCAATTAAGAGGGTGTGAGTTCGATTCTCCACCCGTTGTATTAAAAAGAAAAAAAAAAGTTAATGGTTGGAATTTTCATTAATATGGGGCCACACATGTATTAATTTAATGTGTTTTTGAAATGTATAGATACCATGAAATAATTTCAAATTTGATGGCCTGCCAAATTGGAAATATATATCAAAACGTTGTAACCGACCCTTGCTTTCTGGTCGGTTACATAAGGGTTATGGTCCCCAAGTCATATCATTTTCACGTTAGTTTCTCTCATCCCTTCACATAGAGAATCTTCTTCCTGTTCTACGAATATACAAAAGTAAAACCAGAGGAAAACGTGATTCATCTAGACTTGGAAGATCAAACCTGTCGGCATTCAATTTTTTCCCAACAAGTGGTATCAGAGCCTTCCCATTCTTAATTCTCGAGAATAATGTCGAAATTGGTTTCAAATTAAGGCTGTTTTTGATCTTCCATCATGAAAATTTTCTCTGTTTTAAAATATTCGGTTCCTATCTTTGTTTTTGGTATCTTCTGTGTTTAAATTTGATGCCAATTTGTGTTCAATTACTTGAGCAATCTGGATGTGAAATCGAAATTACTGTACTTACAATTGTTGTCGAATTGATTTACTAATTATGCATTTTTGTCATTTCTGGGTTGGATCAAGTTAATTGTGAATTTTCGTAGTTTGCAATTTCTTACTGCCACTCTTCCACTACCACCGGTGCGTGGGTAACTGCCTATATATATTTGGTTTCATTTGTGTTAAAAAAAAAAGAAAAAAAAAGAAAAAAAAAGGGGCAATTTGGATTATTTGCTTCTCATGGGTTATCATTTTTGATTTACAGCTCAATTGCGTCCCAGATCCAACTTTTGTTGTTTCTGTTGCAATTCATTTATTATGTTTTATTGTGAATTTAGATATTAATATAGTGAATTATTGGTAATTCATATTTATAGTGCATTTGGAAATATATTATTGAGTTATGAAATGTTGTGGGGCATGCTTATCTTGTTTCTTCAATATATAATTTTTATTTAGAACATAAATTCAAATTTTGGTGAAATAATTTTATGGTTAATAAAGATTGTGTTAAACATATGACTTGAATTGATATTCGAGGTCGCCAACGTGACCTCTCTGGTTGAGATTATTCATGAATATGTTTAATGTTTGAGTGTTTGTATATTTCTGCGAATATTAGTCGGCTCAAAGGAAGGTTGATATTAGCGTGAATTACAAACATTTTTGTGGTGATAAATGTGTGACAATTATTAGGTTTTTGGGCATGTGAATAATAAATCGATCC
Organism: Momordica charantia; assembly: GCF_013281855.1. Classification (NCBI taxonomy): domain Eukaryota; kingdom Viridiplantae; phylum Streptophyta; class Magnoliopsida; order Cucurbitales; family Cucurbitaceae; genus Momordica; species Momordica charantia. The sequence continues at coordinate 9,119,405 of NW_028275163.1, read as the reverse complement.
AAAGATAGATTTGTTATTTGTCGTGCATTTATTGTCAATATTTGATCACTACACCAAGATTATCACTTACAATCAATATTATTGTCCAGAGACTTGATGTTGATGTTGTATTAGGTATCTTGTGAAGGGATTAACCATTATTTGAATTTTATGATTATTATGACTCATTATTGTTAAATATTTAACAATTACTTATGTGAGCATTATTGTATATATTTAACTTTGTTTTCTTATCGCCTGATATTGCTACAATTTATGATATTCTCAACAATATTCCTTTTCTTAATGGTTCCAACTTCAAAGATTGGAAAGAACATATAGTTGCATATTTATGCTGCATGGATCTGGACCTTGCATTTAGGATAGAGCAACCCCCTCCTCATTCAGCTGAAAGTTCTCTTAATGATAGGAGTCTCTTTGAGAAGTGGGATTGCTCAAACCGCTCAAGTCTATTGATCATAAAGCGCGGTCTTCCTGATGCGTTTAGGGGTGCGTTATTCGAAGGAATAACAAATGTCAAAGATTTCCTAGCTGAAATAGAAAAATATTTTGCTAAAAAATATAAGGTTGAAACAAGCATACTTTTACAAAGCTTAATTTCAATGAAGTATAAGGGCAAATGAAATGTTAGGGAGCACATTATGGAAATGTCTCATTTTGGATCAGAACTAAAGGCACTTAAGGTTGAGCTATCTGATGGATCGCTTTTGCATTTAGTTTTGCTCTCTCTACCTACACAATTTGACCAGGTTAAGGTCAACTATTATGGTCCAAACTGTGAATGGACTCTAAATGAGCTCATTTATTATTGCGTGGAGGAGGAAGAGAGATTACTATAGCTAAAGATAGACAATGCTCATTTGGCAAGCATCACCAAAGACAAAGAAAATAAAATTCTACAACTTCTAAAGGTCCAGTTTCTCAACTTTTGTGGACATATAAAGAAGATTTGTATCAAGTTTCATGCCTAGAGTGTGAAGAAAAGGTACACCTCTTATTTGGTCTGTTCTTCAGTACATCGAACTTCAGTACCTTGAAACACGTCATTGTGAGATTTTGGTGCAATTACTCACATAAGTGTTTCTCTACAGGATTGTCTGAGTTACCGAAAGCCAACTTATGCTAAAATAAACATCTTTGTTGGTGGTGGTAAGTCGGTAGCAATAGAGGCTATAGGCATTTCTGGCTGTTCTTAAGTACCTATTTTATTTGAATTTTAAAGACACCTTTTGTTGTACTATCTGTAACCGAACTTTGGTTTGTGTTTTCTATGTTCGTAAATACTGTAATTAAGTATTTTGATAACAATGTTTTGTCTTTGAATTCAAATATTGTTGGCATGGTTTTCTTGATGCTTTTGCAACTAGAATAGACCAAAATAAAGTGTTTAGCAACCTAATTGGTATAAGTTTTATGATCCGACACTTAAGGAATTTCTTAAGAACTGCACAATTTTTCAGATGTTGAGTTTGGGGGGAGAAATAAGGGTAAAAACATTGTCCTTTGTAAGGAGGAATTAGTTTCTATTCTTATTGTTGTTTTTTGTAGTGTGCAAGTTTCTATATTTGTCACTGAAGATTAAGCATATCAGGATTTTAAACTAGACAATGTTGAACAATTCCTACTATAGATGAGGTAGTTGGTCCTAATGAGCAAACTCAACAAACTCCAGAATTAATGTCCTTTGACATGGTGCACTAGAGAAAGATCAGAAATGTCCATTTTGGATAATTTTATTAGCTTTCTTGAGGAACAATGAGAATCATATATGATACTATATAAATGCCATCAAGTTATTATCTCGTTAGGTTTTGAGATAAAAATTGTTGATAATTGTGCGTATCACAAGTTTAGTGGGAGTAAGCATAAAAGAGACTAAAGTAATTTTTTGACATCCTTGTCACTAAGAAAACAAACTTAATGTCAGTTAATGCCCGAAAACAATCTAGAAGTTGAGAAAATGGAAAAAGGTTCCTTGTTCATCTACAAGGAAACTAATGTAAGCTTAAGTATGTGTACATGTGTGGTATTGTGTACATTGTTGGGATGTTATGCAAATATTTAAATAACCCTGATATAGATATGTTTGGTAAGCAACCAAATGTGGTTAAAAGGTATCGTAAAGAACAAAGATTATATGCTCACATAAAAGAGATCATATCAATTTGAGATCATTAGGTATTCAGACTCTTATTTGATGGATGTCAAAATTGTGGTAGATCCACCTTAAAATATGTTAAATGGTATCCAATCACATGGAATCTAGCTACAAGTTTTTGTCACATGGCTGCAAATTGTAGAGGGTGTTGAAAGACCACTCGAATTTATTGTGACAGTAAATAAGCTATATTCGATTAACATTAGGAATTCATAAATTCGTAATTGTGAAGGAAAAAGTGCATAGCATACACAAATCTATAGAGTATATTTGTGACAAGCTCCATAATAGCAGATCTACTTGTAAAAACATTACCACCCCTAGGTCTTTCATCTTTCATGAGCATATCACTCAAATGGGTGTTACTGGAAATAGGAAATTATGTTTCAGTGGGAGTTGTTATGCTCTATGATTTATATGGACATGTTTATTATGTGTTTTGGATTCTGATCAGAAAAATGGAAATTAAGTTCATTATACTTTGCTTCATTACGTTAAAAGTTTTGATCTCACTAAAGTAAAGGAAGGACCAATTGGAAATCGGCATGTATAGATCACATTTCATGTAATTTCCATATTGTACATCCATGGTTTGATCTATGTCATTTAGTTATATTCGTATTTGTGACCAATGATGGGTTTAGTTGCGTTTCATTGCAACGAAAACCTCTTTGATCCTTACTAATGTAACTAATGGATCAGATTGTTTAAGTTGACTCCTTTTTACGATAGCAATTTTGGAGCGCATAAAGTCAAACACATTTGTTAGATTACATATGTGGCCCAGTGGTAGATTGTTGGAATTTTCAATAATATGGGGTCACACATGTATTAATTTAATGTGTTTTTGCTATTTAATTAGACCGAGATAAGTGATTTAATTCTGTGTACGTTTTGGTTTAACGGAGTAATTATAAAATGGCTATGGGCAAAATGTATAGATACCATGAAATAATTTCCAATTTGATGAGAGGTCAAATTGGAAATATCAAAACTTTGTAACCGACCAGAAACCACTGGTCGGTTACATAGGGGTTATGGTCCCCAAGTTAGATATCTTCACGTTAGTTTCTCTCATCCCTTCACAGAGAATCTTCTTCCTGTTTTATGAATATACAAAAGTAAAACCAGAGGAAAACGTGATTCATCTAGACTTGGAAGATCAAATCCGTCAATCGGCATTCAATTATGGATCAAAGGTACGCTTCCGCTTCTTGAGTGTTAATTCTCTTAGATTGAAACGGAAATCGATCTATGGCTTTTAAGTTTTGGGTTTCAATTTTTCCCAACATTTTTTGTGGGGCTGTCTAAAAAACTTATTTTAAAAAATGTCTAAAGTTTTCCAATTTTACACTTTTAGATTTCTGCATGTAGGATTTTTTAATAATACTGGTTTTACCCATTGCATTTATATTATTATTGTTATATATTTTTTTTTGAAATCTAAAAGATTTAAATCCTTATTTTGATTAAAGGGTCCAAACCAATTATTTCCACAATCTCTTAATTCACTCATTCATATATTAATTACAAAAAGATTATCATCATTTTAAATTCGAAATTAATTAATGTGTAGATTTACTCATGATTTCAAGTTGAAAGTATATCCTGTTCATATTTTTTCGTTATTTCATTTTTATGTTAATGTTAACATATATGCTATTTGTACTTTTGAAATCTAACTATTATTTGTGATGTAATTAACAATTTGTATATACGTTTTTAAAGTATGATATGCATCATGTATTATTGTAAAATATTAACAATTAATTATTCATGTGTATATTTTAGGATATATACACCGTGAAGACTTTTGAAATCAAATATTATTATGAATATAATATATATGCTTATATATCATGTCTCTATTATTCGAACTTATAGAGAATAATTAGATATAATTCGGTTTCAAAAGTTCCCATATTTGGATACTATGCATTAAACATGATATATTCAGATCTTTTATATTTATTCTCACTCAACCTCATTCCATTTTTTCCCCTGATTTTCTCTAATCAACCCGATTCCCTATATCCATCTAATTATAACAATTTTTTTTTCTATTATGTTTTCCCATCCTTGCCTTAATCCTTATTTCGAATTTCAAATTTATTCTTGCATAATTTTTTGGTTTGATGTTTTATTTTTAATAGTATGATAAATATATACTCCTCCAAAATATTATTTCCATATTTTAATTACCTTTTTCCTCTCATTATTTTTCTTAGCATTTTTTTTCCGTGCGTCGTTTTTTTAGTGGTATGATATACATATACTCCTCCAACCATTAGATTATATAATATATTCCAATGACCATTTTATAATATATTTATTCATTTTAATATTCTAATGATATGCAAATATAATCTTTCAGCCTCCCAGTTCTAAGTAAAACTTGGTAGATTGTATAGGATTTAGTATAAATCGGAGACACCA